>NW_010556506.1:11143-26446 GCF_000687285.1 Phaethon lepturus | reverse complement strand
CTTAGCTGCTGGTTGGGGTTAAACCATGACAAGGACTTCTATGGTCAAAAGCTCTGCCACAGGTCTAAAACCCTGCATTGCTCCCTGTCTTCACAGCCTGGGGGAGATCAGCTGAACCCGACCTGCCCTGCTGCTCTCCTGAGTGAACAGACACAAAGGGGAACTGGGGCTGTAGGAGGGGTGAAGCTTTTAAAAACAGAGGGATCCCATTTTCTTTGCAAAATGACAGAGAAATACAGCAGGCCAAGCTCCCAGGCACATCTTTGGGTGCTGAACCAAACACTGACCTCCAGTATCTTGCTTCTAGTTTCCCAAGGCACTTTCCTGAGTGGGGCCAGGGAGAGGGCTTCATACACACCTCAAAGCGACATCGTGCTGCACCCTTGTCCTGTGTTAGCCTCATCGGTCATAGCCCCCAGCTTCTGGAGAGGCGGGGAGAGCCCTGTCAGAAATGCACGTATCGTTAGACCCTCCAACAAGGGCAAGTCAGTTTTGGCCGCCTCACTACAAGAAAGACATTGAAGTGCTGGCGCGTGTCCAAAGAAGGGCAACAAAGCTGGTGAAGAGTCTGGAGCACAAGTCTTATGAGGAGCGGCTGAGGGAACTGGGGTTGTTTAGCCTGGAGAAAAGGAGGTTGAGGGGAGCCCCTATGGCTGTAGTGAGGTGGCTGTTGGTCTCTTCTCCCAAGTAACAAGTGATTGGACAAGAGGAAACGGCCTCAAGTTGTGCCAGGGGAGGTTTGAATTGGCTATTAGGAAACATTTCTTCACCAAAAGGGTTGTCAAGCATTGGAACAGGCTGCCCAGGGAAGTGGGTGAGTCATCATCCCTGGAGATATTTAAAAGACATATAGATGTGGTGCTTAGGGACTTGGTTTAGTGGTGGACTTGGCAGCACTAGGTTAATGGTTGGACTTGATGATTTTAAAGGTCTTTTCCAGCCTAAACGATTCTGTGATTCTAAGATACTCAGTGTTTGCTTGGTGTTGCGTTGGGTTGGGCATGCCTGTACTTCTGACCCCATAAGGATGGGGGAATGCTACCTCCTTGCCTTGGGTTATTGCAAAATACAATTATTAATGGTTGACAGGTATTTATCAGAGAGTAATAAGGAACTGCCTGACTTTTGGGGGAAACATTTATTGTTCCTTTTCTAAACCACCAAATAGTGATTATGCCTATGATTTTCAAAGAAAACCCTCAGCTAGGCAGTGAAACGAGAGAGATGGTTCCCACAGGCTGGCAGGACGGCGCAGCTCCCCTTGCAGCTGCGGGGATTTAGCACAGGGAAGCGGCAAAGCAAAGCAGCTGGCAGGGAGGCAGCTTTGCATGTTACCTGCGGATGTTGTTGGGTACAGCACTGCCCTGGGGTGGCCTACAGGAAGAATTTGTCACAATCACAGCAGAACCTTTGGAAATTAGTGGAGTGATAAGGTTCCTTGTCAAACTAGCAGCAAAATCCTCTCCCTCCTGTGTTCTGTGACAAAGACAGAGGATAAATATTCTGGGCTGTGAATTGTACAGAAGGAGCCATTAGAAGTTCTGCAGCCCCTGGTTTCAGGCCCTTAGAAATGGATTGCTTCAAGTTGTAAAAAAAAAGAGTTTAAACATTCCCTAGTTAACCTCTTTTCTTTGTCCACAGCCTTGTGACGTCTCCAGCTGCTGTATTCATGTGCTTCCCCATCTGAAAGGGAGCCAGGCACAGGGCAAGCAAGTCTGTAAGCTCAGAGACTCCCTCTCTTACAGTGTTTGGAGAGCAGAGTGAAAGCATTAGAGAAAAGCAGCACGTTGTTTTGCACCTTTTTGGTATGTTCTAACCCCAAAAGCTGATGATTGCTAGCATAAGGATTGCCATGTTGGTAGCTTTCCGTTCTTAGTGGAAAGTTTCTGTTCCTGACTGGTGTAGTTTGTCGCAACTATCAATAAAAGCAATGGATCAAGGTGAAGTCCTTGAAAACTGCACTGGCTGAGGTCCAAGTCTTGCATCAACTTATATTGGTGAGCTACAATATATTATAAATCTCTGATCATAAACAGAGCTTAGATAAATACTGCTGAGAGAACTGATAATGGCCATGAGGGAAAAAATATCACAGTTGTTTGTTGCTAGGATGGTGCTTGTCTTTTAGAGGAGGAAGGGTTGTCTTTTTTCTGATGCCAATGACTTTCCCTGGTAGAAGAGCCGGGCTTTCTAAAAGGAGAAATGTGACTGTCACTGTACAGAACCCGTGTGTCTCATTCATATACTGGACAAATATGCTAACCTCTTTGAAGCTGGGTTGTGCATGAAAAGGAAGGATTTTACTTGTTATTTTTCAGGCAGTTCTCAGCTAGTTCTGGATGCACAAAACATATTGTCCACAAGACCCTTCCCTCCCTTGCTTGTGAGGAAGATGGACTTGATCTTGTAGAAGAGCATGTTTTCACACTGTAAGCAAGCTGCGGTGCCGTTCACACCAGCATGGTTTAGAAAAGCAAATTCATTCACTCTTCTTGATGGCTTTTATTCAGAGGGAGTCACGGACTTCAATTTTCCATTTTAGAGAGAATTGTTTCTCTTACTTTTTATAATGGAAGGAATCGCATAAGGTACCAAATGCTGGACTAGATGTTGTTGATACTGCTTCTCAGGAAACTCAAAGTAAAACCATTCATAAGGCTGATGGGCAAGTCAGAAGGTCTACTGGAGGCAGGACAGTGGACTTTTTCCATTTATATTATCAATGCTTGATAGGCAATTTGTCTAATGTGATAAGAATCTGGACTGGAAGAGATGACAGTCTACAATATGCCTAACTAAAATAGGCAACTTTGGGCGGCACCTGAAGTAACACCTGTTGCAGTACCAGTAAAGCTCCTGGGAAAGTTTTACTTCAAAGGAACATGGAGAAATGGAGAATCTTGCTCGTGTACTACAATCCTCCACCATCACCGCCACGAGCTTCTGTAATAAGTACTCAGCGAAACAAAGCAGTCACTATTAAAAATTTTGCCAGCAGATCTCGTGACGTTAATTATTCTGTTCCCATGTGTTCCTGCTCTCAGCAGCCGAGGAGGACAAATACAGTAGATCCATCCTTCACCTCTTCACCTCTCTCCTTCATCTCTCTCCTTCACCTCTCTCCTTCACCTCTCAAGCATTTTGCCTGATTGCACTTCTCCATTTTCCTTGGTGACAGTGATCGTGGAGGAGTCTGCCCCAGAGAAGAGGTCTGGGTGAGAGAAGAGGAGTGACCATTAGGATGCACTGCGTGGGGTATTCTCTGCAGCCAAGGATGTGATGATTTGCCCTGTCCCTGCTCCTGCCTCCTCCCCCATAGCTCTGCTGTACGTTGTACTTCCATTGGCCCGTAAGGTCACAAACCAGCCTTTCGCTGGGGAATGGTAACAGACGGACTCTTCCAGCGTCTCCTGCGGCCTCTGCAAGGTCTCTGTGTCCTATGACAATTCTGTTGTGGCATTCAGCAGTAGGATCGTATGAACTTGTTTATGGTCTGTTTTCTTAATTCTGGTAAGAGGGAAGATGGGGCCATTAAAACACTAACTGTTGGCTACCTGCCAATACAGTGGGTGTGATTGGTTTTGGTTTAAACAAACGGATTCTCTTATGAAGGTTTTTTAATATATTTGATAAGGGGGAAAAACCTTAAAAATTTGAATAATTAAATTAATTAAATTCGAAGCATATGAAATTCAAAGCACAAGTTTGAAGTTGGAACAACCTCCTTCCCCACCCCAACCAAAGAGAGTATCTGAATTGTTAGACTGGAAGGTTACTGGTGGGTGACAAAGGAGATCTTTGTTCTGCTCTTGGCCACACTTCTTGCTCACAGGCTGACCTTCTGCAGGCCAGCCTCTCTCACCCCACTTAAAAAGGGAGTGTAATGATATCGACCTATTTGGCAAAGTGCTTTGAGATCTATCTGAGAAAAAGTGTTGGGAGTGAGTTGCCTTTGCGAATTTTGAATGTTGCACGTCGATACACTACTTCAGCTTGGAAAATATTACTTGCTAAATTTGGACAGGTTTTAGTCGCCGTGATTCATTCACAGGGAATTCTTGACTTCTTTAAGCTCTTCCCTTATTTGTAGGTATTTGCTGACTGGTTTACTAAATGGGCTGTTCTGAGGCTGTTTGCTACACTTGACATCACTTACCCCTCCATGCAACTGAGTCACACACCACCAGGCCTTACACTCGTGTGTGGCAATTAAGATAAGGTAGACGGAAGCAAAAACCCAGCCTTGAGCACAACCTCCAGCTTGGCATGGTGGGGTGGGGTGTATGGGGTCGCAGCTCCACTTCCCCGCGCCTGGACTCTGTCGGCGTGTGACTCACTACCGCTGGCTGAGCAGGCAGTGATGGGACTCCTGGCAGGTCAGAGGCTTGATAACAGCCAAGGACAAAGAAGAGTTGTTATCTGGTGTGCATGCAGAAGTACTCTCAGTGCAGACAGGGTATTTGGCACGTAAAATCATGAGCTAAGAACTACATGCAAAAGGTAACTGTAATAGAAGTATACTGAGCTCATTTTGTTCATGGTTACTTCCTTGATAAAATAATCTTCAAACTGCAACAGCAACTTTCCTTTCTCCCATAGCTCCTATTTTAAGAATATTCCTATTCCATATGCTGAAAAAAGTGTCTCATTATTTTGAAACCTCCTGCAGAGAACAAAGCCGCAGTTATAACCTGCTCATGCTTTCTCATAAACTGATGTAAACCCTTGTGCGTGGACACACTGTGATCTCAACTGGTACTCAGACTGATGTCTTACATGAAAACACAGAGCTGTCCCTTAATGGGAGTTTACTGATTCAGTAAGATGTCTTTTTAATGTTGTTGTTGTTTTCTCACTAATGAAACAGGCTTGCACTATGCGCTATCAATTTCATTACAAATCATGTAATGTAATGACTTTTTTTAAAAAAAAAGTATAGCTCAAAGTTTTATTCAGTCTGGTTATTTCATGGCTTCGCAATTTTTTGTCCAAGTCTCTAGTTACTGCAGCTGTAGATAAAGACTTGAAAATCTGAATCTCGTAAAGCTCAGGAAGACATCAGAAAATAGCCCCCAAAAGGTCACACACAGCTTGTTTCTGTGGGAGAGGAGAAGGTGAGGAGGAGGAGATAAAAAAGCTGGCATGGTATATTTGCAGCTAACACTGCTGTCAGTGGGGCTGCTGGCACCATGGGGCTCTTCAGAAAGTGTTCTCTGTTTAACTTCTGAGTCCGAATTCTTCCAGCTTTATTTAGTCTTTCTGTGCTCCCTTAAAGGTCAGCTGAGAGAAAACATGAATTGGCTCTTCCAGAGGGAGCTGTCGCTTCTCTCTCTCTCTTTGGCAATGCAGGGAAAGTGTCTAAAGCATGGTGGTGTGAAACAAATTACCTCCTTTTGCTTTCTCCCTTCCCCCATAGTAAATTTTGTCCCCTGAATGAGTGAGCCAGACTTAGTACCAATTTTATTCCCAACAGTCCTTGATATACAACCTAAAAAAAAATCAAAACCCACACATATCCCTCGTAGCCCACAGCTTTTTCTAGAGCTGATGAAAAACAGAACTGATGTCATGGGCTATTTTTATACAGTGATGTCTAAAATACTTCATTTTTGTAATAGTGAATACTGCACTATACTTGTAAGTAAATTATTTCAATTTTATTGTTTCCATTTATGTAAACTGACAAATATCAGAGCTGAACTCAGATGGAATGAACTTTTTTTTTTTTCCCCCAAATTACTTTCAAGTTCTTAAACCCCACTTCCACCCCTGTCCTCTTCCCCCATGTCTCCTCCAACAGCAAACTCCAAGATAACACCTGCCAGGAATGGGCTGAGCTCTTGAGACAGTGGCCTTTGGTCTCAAAATAAGGGCAGGTGAGTAATTGCACGCTCACACCCCCGGACCTGAGCGGTGAGTGCTGCAGCAGAGGTGGCACATTCATTCACAGTCCCTGGAGGCCAACATCATGGTCCTGTCGGCCCCGCTTCCTCGTGCTGTCCTAGCAGCTGTGATAAGCCACCAAAGCTTCACAGAAAAGTTCCTGAGATGGTGACAAAGAAAGCGAGAATCCAAATATCCAACTTCGATCTACAATGAATAGTTGTCATTAGCCATGTCAGATATAGGCTGGGGGTTTTTCCAGTTTCTGGTTTTCTTCTCCTTCGATGCTGCTGAAGTGTTTGGGCAGCTAGTCTGTTCCCTGTCAAGTCCCACTGTTATCTTTTTCCTTAAAAATAATATTAAAAGTATTTGTATCTTTATTATAGATACATTTTTTTTTTAGTATCGCAGGGTAGCCCATCATGCAGACTCTTGCCTGCTGGTTTTACATTTCTGCCAGCAAAGTCACTGCTCCTGTCATGCACTTGACATCCTCTTGCTGCTCACTAGCAATCCAGGTGGGCACATTACAGCCTTTGTCTTGGAGCCGTCCATTAGAGTAAAATGCATTTTTTGGTGATTCAAGCAGCTGATTATCTGCAAAATCGAAAAATAGAAGCTCACTAAATAGAGCACAGGATGCTGCTGAATGCAGAACTGTTTTAAAAAAGAAACTGTTTAATGAAAGCAGTACTGGTTGTCTCCATCTTTGCTTTCTAAAAATCAACACAAGGAAATTAAAATGTTTTGGGTTTTATTCAGGCCCTACTTTACCACCATCTGCCTTACCCAGGGGAAACAGATGTGACAAAGGTGGTAGACACAGGGCTCTTTTCCAAAAGGATTCAGGTACCTGATGTCCATTTGAGATGCTTCTGTCTAAGCGTAGATCCCCAAAACCTCTTTGCTCTCCTAAGGGACCTGAAAACCTAACTCCAGGCCTCAGCAATTATATCAGAGTTCTCCCTGAAATGGTGGTGGCTGCTTTTTATCTGCTCATTTTTGAAAGGGGAGATAAAAACATTCATCTCTCTACTGCCCAAAGACATTTGAATTTATGTATCATCTCACTTCCCCGGAGGATGTCTTAAGCAGCTGCCTAGAGAGTGCCCTGAAGTTGTATTCTTCCTCACTTAAAGTAATTACATGTATAATTATGAAGGTACAGACACACATGCAGGACTGACTCTGCCTGTGTGGTGGTTAAATTCTCATCGTAGGCCCCAGTGTCTTACTCCAAGGATGTTAAGGTTTATTTATATATTTAGTTATGTAAGTCTAGTATTCAGCGAATTGTTCACTCCAGAAAGGAACAAAGCTTATTGAATCTTCATAAAAGCTTGTATTAATTCAGATCCAACCTTTGGGTCCATTATACTTACACAAACACATGGACTCTAAAAGAAAAATTCCAAAATATTTAGCTGAGCAAAATGTTTTGCAGACAGCCCTGGTGCACTGCAAAGCAAGCGCTGGCAGTAAGCACCAGCCTGCAAGATAGAAAGGAAATACTCTTGTTGCCTGCCCATAAGCAGGTGCGTTATCAGGCCGGGGTGTTTTCATAAACACAGTGTCATACTTCTCTGTTACATCTGCGTCATTTAAAGAAAAATAAAAGGATAATCTTCTCATTGCCATCTTCCCTGCTTCCAGCTTTCTAAATGACTTTCACTGATTTCATGACAGGAAATGCTGATCCTGTTTTGCAATACGTAGCCCAGGCTGTAATAGTAATTGCATCTTAAATATTCAAGGTAGAAAACATATTCCATGAACTTCTTGCCACCTGAAGGGTCACGTTAGTCAACTTTATCAGTATCTTGTTCAAAGTTTTCCCAAATTTGTATTATATAATATATGCTTTTTCCACTGTTTTTCAATAATGTTTTGTCTGACCACTGTTACACCATCTGTCTGTGGAGTACAAATAACTATCTCAAACCTGCACCATTCTTGCATATCTGTAGAAAATCAGCCACTGAAAGCAACTGCTGAAACCCACAGCCTCCAAGATGAGTGTGCTGAACATGCTGCCTCCATCCCAGCTGCTGTCGGCCAGGGAAGGGGGAATCCAGTCGAGGAAACAACCTCAGAGGGTTTAAACAGTTTTGTCCACTGAGGCTGAAGGAATAAAGAGATGAATCAGTGACTGTCAAAGGGAATCTGCATCACCAGGGAACAAGAGGGGTCTTGTGATTTACACACCTGTGATTTACACAGTCTGTCACATGTCCCATGGTACATGGCAAAACACTATTCAGAAGAAGCAGTCTGAATTTTCTGCTTTTTCATCTTGGCTACATCTTGGCCCTAGAAAGGCAATTTTTGCATTTCTCGTTGGACCTGCTAAGAAAATACAGTCCAACAGACAGATTGTTGTAACCTGAAGAGCCAGGACAAGCATAGGGTCAGTTGCACCGTTTCAGCCCAATGCAATTTCACTATGGATTTTCTAAGACGGTTGCTTCTTTCTCAGGAGTTTGTCCTTTTGAATGCCCAAACGCACTCTCAAAATCTCTGTCCTTCATGGGCCCCTTGCAACTGAGATCTGCCTCCTCTGTACCTGTTCTTTCGATGGAGCTGAGCATAAGCCTGCATGGTGTGGCTGCCTTTCTTTCTCTCTCCCTTTGGGATTCAGCAGCTGTTTTTATAAAGATCCAACCTCTCCTTTTTTCCAAGTCTAGCCCTTCTGCCTTGGAGAAGTGTCCTCTCCTCAGAGCCATGCCACCTTCCTCAGAGTGTTTATGTTCTCTCCCCAGGAAAAGTTTACAAATTATGGCATGAATGCATTTTTAAAAACACACAATTTCTTATTAGACAGTGTTTTTAAGTAAAACAGCAGGTGAGCTTGTTAAGTCCATCTGCCACTCTTCTCATGGAGTATATGTTTTTTGAACAAACTTTAACATCCTCTACTAAATTAAAGAAGTGATGTTTTCAACAGGAATAGCCTGGGTACAATCATGATATACATATGTGCCTTTTTAAAAACAAAACCCAAACCAATAACTACCATCTGCCACTTTCTTAGTAAACATTGTGATATTATGTCACGAACTCAATTACGCAGATCACCAGGGTGTGGACAACCGGTTGCTGTTTTTTAAAAATAAGTGTTGAAATACAGCTTTGCTTTAGGTGCAGCAAATCCATTACTGAACGTTCGTCACAGAGAAAGGGCTCATTTCAGCCAGCTGTGCATGTTCCTTTACGTCAGTGGGAAACTGCCTGGGCACAACTACCTTGTTTCTTATTGACTCGTGTAATCATAGGCAGGGTTAATAAATGGCACCAGTTACTGCAAAGGCCATCTCAAACCCTTATTCTGCTGTCTGTCTTTGCCAAGCCTGTTGAGAAATGATGGTAACTTTCACCAGATCCGCTTTTTGGCCGAATGTTCTCTGTGGCAGGGGATGCATGCCTCAGGCTTGTTTTTTCGAAAGAGATTCATTTATTTAGAAAAATGCCAGACTGAAGGGCTGAGACACTGCTAGTACAAAGGAGGCAGGAGGAGGCAAAAGAGAATTTTGTCCACATGATGAGAAAATTTGGTCACCCTTTGAAATCTGAGGTTGGAAGCTGCTGGGGAAGTTCTGAAGGAAAGTGGGACTCAGAATTGGTGGTGAAGTGCCTAAATTCATTGAGCAAAGGTATTGGATAGAGATATAGAGAGCACATGAGAAGGAAGGCAGAAAAGTGGCAAAAAGATTCAACAAGCATTTAAGGAATAGGGTGGGGGTCCCTCCTCCCTTGCCCCCAACTCCTAAGAAATCATGATTTTTTCATTAAAGAAATGGTGGAAGCTTGAAAGCTAAGAAATCCAAGGTTAAGAGATGCTTATTTTAATATGGGTCTTTCTGTATATAAACAATCTGAAACAGTTCTTAATTGTACACTAGATGTGACCATGCAGTGAGTTAACATCTGCTAATTGAATGAGGAAAGCGTATTTTAGGGAGGGGAAACAAGTTATGAGTCTAGAGGCAATCTATATCACTAATCTAAGAGCACAATCATGGTTATGATTCCTAATTTATTGATCACAGGGCACTGAGTCATCTTCACTGGAAAACCTTTGGAAATCTACTGTGTCGCACCAGGTATTATTCAGAAACAAATTTCATCCTTTTTCAAATTATTACTGGCATCAGTTTCAGACTGACACTTCAGGAATCTTTAAATGTCTATGTACTCGGCTTATTTTACATCTACAGAACATATGGGTCAGACTCTTATCATCCTGCTTCAGTATTAGTTGTAAATTGATGTTGGGTTGATACAATGAAATAACTCCTCAGAAGTTTTAATACCTTCTTTCTTTCTTTTCATTTTGGCCTGTTGTCTTTCCCCTCCCTACCCGAACTGTCTCTTTCTGACATTTTGAGCAGCTGATGTGGAGGGAAGGAAAACCCTTCTGTGATAGCAAGGGCCAAACGGCTTTGATGCACACAACAAAACTCCTATTGACTTTAATGGAAGAAGGATCAATCCAAAGCCTTTCACCCTTCTTTCTTTCTTTTTTTTTTTCCTGTTGGTTTTGGGTTTCTTTTTGGCCAAAATGCAGTAACAGACTGTGTACATGTATCTATTGCATTCAGTAAGACACAAATAGAGAGCTTTATGAGGTTCCCATGACCTGTTTATTATTCAGGAGGTGTCTGTATTTGATGTGGTGAGCACATTGTGCCTGATTCATTACACCTGTTTGGTTCTCAGCTGAAATCCACTGGTGCAAAACTGCAACCCATTGTACTAAGCAGGCTGGTCTTTTGGCAGGTTCATTGTGAGTAAATGATATGTATCCCTTTGGCTGAGTAAGACCTTGATGAACTTGTATCAAAGGATTTTCTGAACTCTTTTTAGGAGCATGACGTGAATTATATGGAGCAGGTGTGAGTGCCAGAGGAAGGCGGAGGTTGGTGTCACACTTCACAGCTGAAAGCCACCCACCATCAAGGCTGCTTTTCATGTGCTCTGCCAATATGAACCCTACTGGAAACAGAAGGCCCTCTGAGGCTATATAGTAAGCCTGAAAGGACAGAGCAGGCTTTTGAGGGAGGAAATCAAAAACATTGGAAAAATTCCTGCTTCAAATCAAGGTAATTTTTAATGACTTGTAAGTCAAGACTAGACTGAAGAAAAAACATCACAATTTACACAAATCGTCTCCCTTGCCTTCAAAGTAAGTAGGATACTTTCCAGGTCAAATCAGTTGCATCAGTCTACCACAGCAAAACAGAAAAAGACTTTGTGGAGGGTTACAATCCTAGCATTGTGGCCCCTACCTTCTGTGAGGAGGGGGTATGTGGTTTTGAGTCAGATTATGCCTTGCTGTAGGCAGTGAGAGAGAGGCCTTTCGGGTGGCAAACAATTGTCTCGACTGGGAAACTGGACCATGTTGTGTGCCCTCTTTTTTCCCCCAAGGAAACAGCAATGCTTGGCTTTGACCCTTTTTGTGCTATACGTGTTAGGTTAAAGCTCCCCGATACTTGGACTCTTTTCTCCTGGAGATAAAATGTTTGATGATGCCCTAAGGCTACAAGTAGAATGCCTTAAAAAGGACAGGCTGTGGCTTTGCTTCCAGCAAAATTCATGAGCCACTATAACTGATGGAGCTTTTGTAGGTGTGGGGAAAAAAGTGTGTAAGGGTTGATGAAACGTTCTTTTAACAGAGCAATTTTGGATGGCTCATAGCAGTTAGGGAATGTTTATATTGTGTGCATCAAATAATATCAATTGGCAAGTTATTCTTGTCACTGTGTTTCCTGAGGCACTGATTTCTTAATTGTTCTTCTGATAAGGCCCTTGTGTATACAGTGTTAGATGCTGCAGAAGATGCCTGAGTCTACAGTAAAAATGCCAGTGTACTTGATGGAGACTGCACCTCTGGTCCAGCATGGGGTAAACCTGAATCATGAAGTAACAAAGCTTTGGGCACTGATGTTCTGTGCTCTAGTGAAGTATTTGGATTTTGTATTGATTTTTTGTTTGTTTTTCAAACTGAGTTGGCTCTTCCATGTTGATCCTCCCATGAGGAAAGGCAGCCCCAGGAAAATAACTGCCATGAAGGTTTCTCCACCGTAGTCCCACTAAATTAAAATGGGGGCCCTTCACCATAAATATGTTGTGCCTCCTGGAAGAAGTTTCCCTGGTTAAATCTGACCGGTTCCAGCATGTTTTGTTGTGCAGGTCTTTAGCCTCTGCCTGAAGGGAGTTAGGAATCGGGGACACTTACAGCAGTTCTGACATAATGTTTTGTTTGCAGCAATTGGAATTGGGGGTGGGGGAAAAAAAGCCAAAAAAACCCAGTAGAGGGAATAGAATAAGTAAGTTACTAAGAGTAGCAAAAGGAGTCTGAAAGACTGCCGTACAAAGCAGACTTCCTGGAAAGCTAGATAATTTCTTCATTATGTTGGCACATATCTGAAAAATTTTGTAAGTTTTCTTACACATTTCTGATTGCTTTAAAAAAAAATGGGGAAGGTGGCTCACAGCATTACCCAATACAAGCATGCCTTATGTAATTCTAAGGCAGTAAAGTTACAAAATTCTGGAGGATCTTATTGTTTTTTTAGAAGATTTTAAACACTAAAATATGCAATAACAGTTGCTACCTGTAAAGGAGGAATAATATTTCCTGGCAGTTCTTAAATCAAGGGTTATGTTTGCAGAAGTGACCTTGGTTAAGGCTTTGAATTTCAAAGCTGTAATCTTCTGAAGTCAAGTTCCTAGTTGAGTTGGGTTCTGTTAGTGTAAACTCTGATGCCTACATGTGCAGCCTCACATGCAACAGTTAATATTTGAAAAATGCTTTCTGACTGGATTGAAACCTCTCACAATTAACAAGTCATTTAAAAAAAATTTTTTTTTCCGGTTTCTCAAAGCCAGCATGAAGACCCCAAAACCTTATTGCTTAAATAATCTAAGAGAAGATTTCAGGTAATGCACTGACATCTGCAAACCAGAGTTAATCCTTACAATACACTTTTGATAAATAATCTACTTTATCACTTGTTGGTGAGTGGGGCTAGCATCAGCTCCCAGTGGGAAGAGCAGGGTTAGCCCACAATCAAGTACTACACTGGCAGCAGAATAGGACAAGAAGTAGAGCTAGTTTAACCAAAGCTACCCTCTCACTTCTCTACAGTCTTGATTTGGCATCCTGCTTTACCCTTTGACCAGAGTCAATTGCACCATGCATCATCCTCTTACTCTTTGCAGTCTGGGAATATAATGAAGAATACCTCTCTGATTAAAATCCACCCAGCAGGGCTAATTTGAAAGAACACAATGTCACAATGCACTCCAGCCAACGGGGATGGTAAAATGTGACTAATTCTCCTGGTATTTTATTAAGGAGTTAAGGATAGGGCAGCGGAAAGGACTTCAGGCTGCTATAAGACAGAGGTGAGAGCTAATGTTTTTCCAGGCTAGCATTTGCCAGCCAAATGATCTGCACGGGATTTGCAAGACCATAGGTGAGTGTAACGGACACTTTGAAAGTAAATGCCTGAGGGAGGGTTAGATGTAAAAAAGCAGACATAAACAGGCTCTTCTTCATTTTTCCTTCTCCTGAGAAGACTATGTGTGATGTGCCACATCCACCATCAAATGGGCTTTGTATTTATTTGCATTATTTTCTACTAGCCCCATCTCTTCCACCAATTTCCTCTTATGTGAATGCTTTTGGCTGTGCATTTCTGCTTTGATGGCAGGAGTAAAAACATGAGGTGAGGACAGAGGAGAAGACTTTTCTTAGCCAGTCTGCATTCTGAAGTTCTTTTAATCTCATGGTGGCCTGGTTATATCCCTGCTTTCTTTTCCCTTTAAGCATTGACATTGTCCATGATGGAAATCACAGATGCAAGTTGGTTTAACACCCCTTCCTTCCCTCCTGCCTCCACCCATATTTTACAGTTACTTTGGTTAGGTTGTTTTCCCTCTTTTAATATGACAGGTGGCAGGTGCTGATGGCCTAGACTAAGGAAGTGTGATGTACCTTTAAACATGATTTAGGTCTTCTAGCTATTCCTTAGGTTAGCAAAGGGTATTCCCTCTTGTGTCAACCTAAAAAATAGTTGAAGACTGCAGCTATAAATATCCATCCATCAGAAGTAAAGCCTGGGAAAAATAAAAATAGTAATTTGATGCTCTCTTTCCTTTATCCACAAATAAGCTTATTTTTTGGCTGGATATTTTTGATGTATTTCCTTAGATTCCTCCTCTGGACCATGGGTTAATTTACTCACCCTAAATCCTGTTTTGAAAGTAGCTCCAGTGCAGTTAAGGCATGAATTGACAGTGGGCACATAGCAAGGCACTGCTTGGGACAAATATGTATGACAGAAGCAAGGCCTTTTGTATCTGGAGTACGTGCATCAACATGCATCTTGTTGATAAATTTTAACAGGGACCAAGTCAAAATGTTGGGGAAGGTGAATACAAGCCAGTAAACTGTTATAGAGCCTTCCTCTCCTGAGCATATAATGGAGTCCTCTTCACTTTTTCAGTCTCCTTTGAATTCAGCTGGATTAAAGCAGTGAACAAATATTGCATAGTTGTTTGCCAGGAATATGATGACCTGTGACAATTATAGTATAGGAGAAATGTGCCAAAATGCCCAATAACATGCTTGCCATCCAGCAATTGATGGCACAACTGAAATACTGTTTAGTATAACTATTAATGAAGTAATTCTAAAACATTTTTTCCAACATTTCTGCTGGGCATTATGAGAGGTTCCTGACCATCAGTGGCATGGACGGGGCTTTACAGGAACGGGGGAGACAGAAGAGGAAGTCTAGAGAAAAGAGTCTAGACATCTGAGCATGGAGTCTGCCCTTGAACCTCAACAAAGATATTTCCCCCCCCTGCCTTTTCTTTCCTAGAAATATGAAAATTTTAGGATGTAGCTACCTGAAGCATTTTCTCTATTGGCAAACCTCATCTAAGGACACTACTGACCTCTTGCTCCTATGACTGTGCTGCCATATGCCAGCCACTCACTCTGTCAGTGCGACATCTGTGGTGCTGCATGCCAAATAGTTTCCCCTGCCAGAGGACATGGAAGGCCACTGACCACCCCTGTGTGCAGCAGCAGATACTATGTTGGAGAGCTTGACAGGCGTTTCTGGATACAGTCACACAAAACCAGCAGCTGATAATGCAGTGATAGGTCATTCAAAAAACCTGAAAGCACCTCTTGGAACTTGGAGTAGAAGCCCTTAGGAGGCCATGGACATCTGATTTCTGGTTACAGCTGGGTTATCTATTTTGCAAAGATCACTTTGCTTCCCAAAACACATTCCAGGAGACTATTCTGGTCTCTCTTACCACATTTTCAGAAGTGCAAAATAGCACATTGGGATATCCAACGTCCCCTTTTCCTGCCTTCCCAATAAGATCCATATGAATCGTGCT
>NW_010556506.1:4813-11112 GCF_000687285.1 Phaethon lepturus | reverse complement strand
TCCCTTTTTCAAAAGCTAGAAGCTGTAGATGTGAATGAAAGCTTAGACGTATAAATATTCAGCAAAATTTAATTGCACTTCAGGAGGAAAACCTGCCTGACTGTCCTTAATTCCTAGCTTCTGTGCACAGACTAGTCTTTTACAACTTCAATGCACTTGTTGTAGTTACTGTGTTGATTAAACAACACCTGTTTGCTAATAAATATTCTAATTGCTCTGAAGTATAAATTGGGGAGGAGGAAGGATAGTAGATCATACCTTACAGAACTGTCAAACGACATGCAAAGTCTTTGATGGCCTCCTGAGTAATGTAAGGTATACTTGCATTTTAATTAGAGTAACAGTTTACCCCTGAGCAAGACAGAAAGCAATCTGTACCTGAAGAAAGGGTACATGGCAGAAGTCTATGTTCTTAGAAAGCAGCAGTAAGTAGTACCAGCAATACCCAGTAGATCAAATGTTTTTAGGATCTCATGTTACTTGTCTGTGAAATCAAATTGAATGTTTGGCTCCGAAGGAACACACAATGTGAGTAACATTCCCAGCTAAATACTGCTTTGTAAACCAAACAGCACTAAATGCATGCATAACATAAACATGCGAACACTAAATGCATAAATTACACCCCCTTCATCACTACTGCTAGGCATGCCAGCATGCAATTGTTAATTCCAGCTGCGTTTATTAGTGGACCTTTAGGCAATGAAACATTAATTCTCCAATGTCATTTGCTATGCCAGCCACAAAGTCAATGCAGAATTAGTCGCATTTCTATCAATGTTTCGTTACTTTACCCAAAGAGATCTTCTTAAGCTCAATACCCTTGTTGTCTTTACTAACTAAATCAAAAAGCAAAACAAAATTGTCTTTCAGCCAAAGTCTACCCTGGCATATGGAGGATGTCTTCCTTCTGACTAGTGATACAGGATGCATAAGGAAGATCATGCATGTTTCTGGACCTGCTGTACACTTCCAGCTCAAGGTGTATATATAGCACGCCTTGAAATTTTACCTTTGCTTCCAATTCATTTGTGGTATGTGGTTGATCAGCAGAGGAGTCACAATGGGTTGCAGCTGGATGATATGGAGGCTATAGTAAAGGGAGCAAATGGTTGTGCCCAGTGGTATAGTATGAGAAACAGAAAGGAAGTAAGAGTAAATTCAGGAGATTGGCATTAAAACATTGAAAGTTGTAAGTTATAGGCACTAACTAGAACACAGACTTTTGGTAGGCTTGTAGTATTATTATGTTGGTAATATGAAGACATGTTTTGGACTACAGACAATTTATTAGTGATGATAATTGTGATGTTAGTTCTGCAAAGAGCTTGTTATTCACACTTGATGCACATCTGGCATCATCTCAAAGGTAACTTTGTAACTTGCAACAGAGATCTGCATGATCCTGAGCTTATTGAAACGAAGGCTGGTTGATGTAAAACCCAGTAGGCTCTGCAGCAGGAAGACATCAAATCAGTATGATAAATGGAGCAATTTCAGAAATCTTTTGTTGTTGCTTCTGTTTTCATGAAGGATGACATTTCAGCCTTATGTGGAGAACCTGACTAACGCCTAGGCAATACTTACAGACCGTCTAAGCTCTAGCCCTTTGATTTATTTGGCACACTATCAGAGTAGTGTGCTTTTGGACTACTCACTCTGGTGTGGAATTTTACCCTCTGGGTTTATATTATCATACTTTGTTGCAAAAAAACCTGGTGAAAACTGAGTCTGAATATGACTACACTCTCCAAATATGCCTCCCTGAAGCTGACCTCTTTGCATTTCTTATCTGGCTATATTTAAAGCTGCTGATGCTTTTAGGTAAAATTTAGTCCCATCTACCTGAAATAAAAGACCAAATCTATCTGCGTTTTGCAGAAAACAAGCACTACTGTAACTTATTTGCCTGGGTGGTCATATGACAACCCATGATATTATGTTAGTTGTTCTTGTTGTTGAGCTTTTCCAATTAGCATCCTAGACCAAAATGTTTATATCGAAATACATGCTTAAGCACTGAGGACCAGTGTTTCCTATTTAATGCCTTGGCAGGGGAAGCTCCGTTGGGCAACTTCATATTTCACCACCACGGTCAGTACTGGAGCCTGTAACAGAGTGAAGTAACTGGGGTGTCAGAAACTGGCCTTCTACCACGCAGAATCTACATTTCTTTTGGATTCTTACTCTATTTAGGGTTCAGCCCCTGAAGATCAGAGTGAGCAGAGGTAACAGTGACATTGCAAACTATCGGATCGAACACCAGTATAACTTCCAGCCCCAGCAAAAAGAACATAGGGATTCACCCCTGTGGAGTGATTGGTTCCCATCCATTGCTTGTAAGCCTAATCCCTGCAATCACCCGACCAAACCAAGTTCATCTCATGCATCAGCACTTACAAAGCATCTCCTAGCACCTTGTAGCAACTGTAAGGTTTGTAGTGAAAGATGAAACCTAACATAACATACATCAGCTGAGGATCTGTCCCTTTCCTTCTGCCTGCCTCTGTTTTCTGGGTCTTTCATGATCTGTCTAACATTTTGTTCTTACTGAATCTGGATATCATTAGCTTTTGCCACATTGTGGCACCAGTCCCCAAGGTAGCTATAGTCTGTGCTTCACGCTGAAAAACAATGTGAAGGGGACTAAGCTTAGATACCTCTAAATAAAATTCTAATGCAAAATAATAATCTTCATCTTCTGTAAATTACTGAATGTAAACAGGATAATATTGGCCTTGATCCAAAAGTCACAAGATGCTTTAATTACACTGCTTAATGTTCCTGCCAAATTTTCTACGTCAGACATCTATATGGTGTGTTAGGTCAACCAAGCAAAGGTTATTATTCTAAGTACAGGGTGAAAAAACTAACCATGACCTGGATTATAAAACTTTGACATTAAAGGTCTGCTGCTCCTTGTAAAGAGCGTGGTTTTGTAATTTAAAGACATCTGATCTCCTGAAGGTGCCCTGCTGGGCCTGCAGCTGACATCATGTTTGTCTGAGCTTTAACAGATTCAACAGGACTAGTATGATTAAAGCAACTTTCAGCTCCCTGTATTTTTGGAACAGAGCTGTGGAAAAGACACTTGGAGTTAAAGATGACAGCTCCCTGGAGATCTTGACTTCACCAGCTTCATTAGAGATTATATTACAAAACTTAAAGCTATCGCTGAAAAGGATCCAGAGTTTATTTGTGATTCCTTGGTTACCTGTGAAAAATCAGTTATTTTTTTAGCTGTGTTCATTTAGGATCAGTGTGAAAGGTATGTGCCCAGGAGCAAGTAAATCAAGATTACGTTCATAGCCTCTAATTTAAGCTGCTGTAACTGGCTGTGCATGCATTCTTACCCAGCTATAAATGCACAGCAGCTATGTCTCAGCAATAATTTCATAGTGAGGCAGGGCAATAAGACATTGTCCTTGCTCTTCACTGATTAAATAAAGAGTAGACTTTCAACTCTGTAGCTGCACTGTTGACATTTTATCACAGCCCTCATGGAGAAGACTCTCTTGGAAGGTCCAGAAGGAAACAAGTGCATGTAATTACCACGTATGCAAATAGAACAATTGTATGTATCAGTGAGATAATTCTTATCTACAAAGGTCAGCAGGTAGGTGCCAGCTGCACTACATATGTACACAGAATGTTATCTGTAATGTAGACAGGTATATTTCTGCACATAGACCTTGAGTCTTGCTTTAAAGCAATTCTCTTTTTCCGCATTCTTTTAACAATATTGTTTTCCAATTGTGTTAGGGGATTTCTGTATCTCTGCCTTTCACTTCAACTGCTTATCTTGGTCTGCTTGAACTCCTTATCTTCACCATCAAAGCTCCCATCACTGTTATTACATTTTGCCAAGAAAGCCCTTCTGGAAAACTACTCTATTAGCTTACAAAAGAGCATTGGATGCAATTCACCACTGTGGGGCCTCTGGTCTTGCCTATGTTATTACCAATGAGATCTCAGCTCAGTTGGCAATTTGAGTGATGTTCTAATTTTGCAGTGATCTCTTAATTTAGCAGTGATTTTCTCTTCTTAGGTATCCCTTCAAAACTGCAGAATCAAAGTTTAATATAATCAGCAAGCCCCTGGCATAAAAACCAGATTGTACTTGCAGAAGTCAAAATAAGAGTAATACAGCCAAAACGACATGATGACCAAAGTACTGTTCACTATAAACCTTTAGGAATAGACTAAATTTCCAACTAAAAGATGCTTTAACTTTGCTTTAACTTTAGTTACTGTAGACTTTAAGATCCTCCACAAGCTTTTAGATGCAGCTGGAGGGAGTGAGTTGCCTCTAAGCATGTAGGAGCGGAAGAGCTGAATGTGAGAGAGAAGTTCAGAAAGTGCATGGCTACAGAGAATTGCAGGGAGGACTCCATGCAAAAGGAAGGCAAGCAGCAACATTAAGGTACACCTTCAGTGCACAGCTTACCCCGGGCAAGCCTTGCAGTTATCAAGTTTCCAGTACTGTGCCATGCAGACTGGAAAGGAGGGTGGGTGAAGGTGGGGCAGCTGTAAGTCTCGGGCAAGCCTCCAGAAGAGCTTTGGCAGAAGCGGCTGCCGGTGGACAGCGTTGAATCATTGCACCCTGGCGGCACAGCTCTCTTCAGCTAGCACCATCCGGTTTCTGAGCAGTGCCGGTTTCCCTTGGTAGCCCTGGCTGCAGGAAGGTTGCAGCCGCTCACTCCAACTTCCTCCCCAGACAGACAGTCTGTCTGGAAGGCTCCATGCCAGGGTTCATGCTGGCACAGGGGTTCAGCCCCTAGTTAGGAGGATTTTGTTGCTAACACATTTGTAATACTGATGCTGTTAGTACTTACAGTACTGTTCCGCTTTTTACAGAAGCTGTATTCGTTTGCTCCTACAGGAACAAGTAGAAACAGAAAGGGTATTTTTTTTTTTAATGTTATGTAGCGAGAAGTGGAAACCAATGCTTAAAATCTTTTCCCTTATGTCCTGACACACTGTGCTGCTTTACTCATAGAGGCTGACAGAAACAGAGAACTTGGACCAATGTGCGTTTCTCCTCGTTTTGCAAACTGACCAAGTTCCTCTTTCGGATGCGAGGTAGCATGCGTATACACACTGTAAGACCAAACTGATAGCTAATCCTCTGTTCTGGAATCTGTCTGACAAAGGGGTAGTGCGATATTTTCCTTTTGTAATCTAAGTAAACAAAATTAAATCTCTTCTTGGCCAGTTTTAAAGATCAAGTCATGAAAGCCTGGAATAGTTCTATTGTATACATTTTCCTTGGAAAGTATCTGCTTCAGTTTTTCTCTTCGTTAATCAGGTCTGAGACCTCCATTAGAGAATAGTTTATTCCTAGCTTTACTTAATATTTTTCAAATGGGCTGTATTTGTATACATTAATTCCTGCTCTCTCAGCTCTCAAAGTTATCTGAGGACAGGACAGCTAATGTCTACCTGAAACCAGTCAAGCTCTTTTCCTGATGTCAGAGTAGGGACAGCAAAATTTATCTGTAAAAATCAGCTTATTAAATTAGCAGTGGTCCTTTCCCTTTTGTAAGATTCTTCTTGATTTTGTGGGTTGTTTGCCTGAGTAGTGGATGTTTAAAAGCAGGTTCATTATTCGGTGCACATTACAAGCAAACCTGTTTAAATTCTGATGTCTTTGGGAAGTTTGTTCACCTTATGTATTCATTTTGTGTTACCATTTCTGTGGCAACTGTGACCTGCATGCACTAATTCTACTGCACTGTTTCTGTTCCTTACCAAGCAAGCAGAAGGTGAGAAAAATGTTTGTGAGATGGTCTTTATCATCTTATCAGGACTTGAATTATTTTTAGGGCAGGGCCATAGCAACCAGTGCAGTCTAACATCATGTAAGCTGGGAGTATTGCCATTGCATTCTTTGCCGCTTTGGGTCAGATCCTACCTTTCCTAGCAGTGATAAGTTTGTGTTACCTTCTTTTTCTTCCACTGTTCTTCCACACGAAGCAAGGTCTTAGGACATACGTGTGTACAGATTCGTCTATAAGTGTTTTAAAAGAATGCTGCCACCTTGACTACTCATTCCCTCCCTCTCCTACAGGTTGGTCTGTTTTCAGACTGCTCAGCTTACTGCTCGGGTCTCAATGCGCAGCTTTGCCAGGACCTGAGGGAGGAGCAAGAGATGGTCGTTGTCAGCATCAGTGCAGCCTTAGACATACTTAAACTGATTGTGAAACTGCACCTCTAATTAGGGCTTGGACAGGGAGCAGGGCTGTGAATATTTGCTTGCAAAATACCCCTGACCCAAAGCATTTCCATGCAGGCAGGTG
>NW_010556506.1:0-4782 GCF_000687285.1 Phaethon lepturus | reverse complement strand
GGTTTAATGGGGTTCAGCCTGTGTTAATCCTTGAACTGGGGGTGCGGGAGAGTGCAGTGCAGAAGGCAGAGGTCTTGGGCACAGCCCTGTGGAAACATGGCCACACTGCTTCCAGACCCAGGGTGGTGAGATGGCCTTGCACTGCGTAGCCTTCTCAATTCAAGTCTCTATCAGCTTTGGCGCTCTGTACAACCAAGTGTCAAAATTTTCCCCTCCTGAAAGTAGATTTCTTACAGCAGATCACAGAGAGAGGCTGAACCCAAACATAGTGATTGAGGCCATTCTTCGGGTGGGAAAGCACACTTCCCATCCTCACCTGACACTTTCTTTTTTCTTTTTTTTCCCCCTTGTTCTTAAGAAAATTGAGTATCATGACAGCCCTCTTGGAAGGGATGGGAAGAGTGCTTCTGGACAGGGAGTTAAATACTGACTCAATCAAGTACTTTACTCCCCCCCACCCCCTTTGGTTTTTTTTATCAGCTAGAGCTACAAATCTATTAAATCAAATATTTCTTCTACCGGTGGTATTAAATTGCATGCAAAGCACCGTGGGCAGTTAGCCAGAACAATAACAAAGCCGCCTTGAAAGTATTTATCTTTGGCAATACTTTATACTTCTCATTGCTGTCTATCTGAATCTTTCAGTGTATTTTAAACTGTCAGCAAATTAACCCTTGCAAGTAAGGTTACTTCTCTTTTCCAGCTGGAGAAACCAAAAACCAAAGAGGTTACAAATAGAATTTGGAGACCCCTTTGTGTTTTGAGTACTACCGGAGCCTTGTGACCCATAGACCACAAGTGGGCTATCCATAGAGCGTGATACTGTCTAATGTAAATCTAGCTGTGTGACTTACCTGTCTACATCAGGCTAGTCTAGAAAGAGATGCTGTGTCTCCTGATGGGTGGTTGTGCACCTCAGTTACACTGCTGGGTTCTTCCACTAGCGAGAAGCAGTGTTATTGAAGAGGCAGGCAGTGGCAGTATTGAAGACAGTACAAATAAGCATTCCCAAGAAGCACTTTGGTGCATGATGGTCTCATACAGGCAGAACGTTCATAAGTATCAGGGCCTGATCCAAAGGAAATGCAAAACTCCACGTTATTTACTGCTTTGACAGTTACAACTACCCACAGTTCCATATGACTTTGGTTTTCTTTTCCTCAGAGCAGTGGGATCCCCTTGCTGTAGGCATGAGCTGATTATTTTTTTTTTTCCTTTTTGTCTATTCTGAGTCATTTTGCTCAGCAATGCAAAGGTGGATACTTCGGAAAGCATAGTTGTGTGGCAGATTTATATGATCGGCTTGAACTATGGACTAGAAGAGGAAAATCTGAAGGGGATGACAGGAATTCAGTGACTTGTTAAAACAGCTTGAAAATTCCAGGAATTCAAATGGGAACCTCACAACAGTCTGAACTCACATATGCTTGTGGTGGTGCCAAAAATGTCAAATTAAGCAGTAAATTAAAATCAAGACAGGAGTCAGATTTCTCATTTTGTGGAATTGTGGTAGGGCTACAGGAATGAGGGGACATAAAAAAAATTATGGCAACACAGATGTACTTTTTAAAAAAGGAGAAGGAGATACCCTCGAAGATATTATCTGAAGTAGCCTTTATTGATAAAATGGACAATTAGGTTATGTAAATCAGCACTGCAAACATGTTGGGGTAACCAAGAACTGGGTAAGACTAGATAAAACCTAAGACTACATAAAAACTGGAGGAACAAAACCACATACCAGTGGCCCTTACTGAGAGAAGGGAACCATTTCTTCCCTAAGGCAATTGAATCTCTAGAAACACCTGTGACAGTTCTACTAAACATAATTATAGTTGCCAGGTGAAAAGAAGATGCAATAAGATCAGATAATTCCACCATTCAGAACTGAATGTGAGGTCCTCTGAAGTCAATCAGGTATTTCCAGGTTACTTGAATAGATGTCGGGTCAGTGGGGGAAGGACCTCCTTAGGAACTGACTGTGGCATCGCAAAGCCCGGAAATGATTTGTGCATAGCACAGCTGCCTTAGGGGGAAAAACTGGGAGTTTTGAGGAGATGTCCTGCTTTGTGAGGTTGATGTGTCACCTCCTGTCTGCTCCTCAATCAAGTGCACAGATTGCAAACAAGAGGAGAGCTGGAGCTCAGTGGACGGGTGCTGTAGATCATGAATACATACATGCAGGTACCGCTTTAACTGTGCAGGATGAAGTTAAGGTCTTTCAGTAAAATTTAGATATTTTGAAGCTGAGTTTTCTTGCATTCCGAATCAGAGAGGAAATGCAAATGTGTATTGCAAATCGGATATCCCAGTACTTAAGGTTGCATACACAAGCTACGCATAAAAGCCTATATACTGTCTGGACAGTAACATGCTTATGTGGGGGGTTAAATAAAAATTAGTCTCATGAAGGAACAGATTTCTTTACCAAACTTCCAGCAACTTCAAAACAAAGAATTTAAAAATAGGATATTCCAAAATTAATAACTTGACAATGTCCTTGCTAGCTAATGACCTAAGCATATGAGAAATCTGATGTGACTATCGTGCATCAAGTTGTTGACATAGATCTTAAGAGTCTGGTACATTACTTAAAAAATAATTGCAGGCAGGACACAACACACTATTTTTAAAAGAAATAAGTCTTGCAGCTAGCAAGCTTTTTGCATTTTAGCCAAACAACATTTTTGAATGTGGCGCTGAAAATAACAAAGGAGCAAGGGTTTTTCCCCACATTTGCTTTATTCTTAACTCCTAAGGGAACAGTGAAACTAGTTTCATCCATGTTTTGAAAGATGGTTGTTTCCTCTAGCCTATTTCAAATGTTTTCTAATTACAACTTCCACAGGTAATTGCCTGCTTTCAACCAGCTTAAAAGGGGAAATACAAATGATAATTTAGACTTCATGTGAACCCCAGTAATGTTCTCAATCATATGAAAAGATTCCTTGAGATGTATTCACACAGAGTAAAAAAAAATCCTTTTATAAATAGCAGCGTAGTTGATACTAACTGTAGTCCTGACTTAAAACTGCTGCGCGTGTATGAGTGCACACTGGTGTGTGTGCGAAAAGAGTAGGAGAAAGCCTTATTTTTCTGAGTGGTGATACTGTTTAAAACACATATGTGGCTCGGTCTTTTAAGCAGTGCAGGCTTAAATGCTAAAAAAACAAACTTAGATCCCAGTTTAGGCAAGAGTTTATTTACGACAGCACTTCACAAGTCTTTTTCAGAGTAGTCAGTGGGACTTTTATACATATTTCATGATGAGTCCAATCTTTAAGGCTTTGTAATACATACAAGCTTTTGGCTAAAAGTCAGTAACTTTTGCAGAGGGATATTCTGACATGACTAAGCAGACTTTTTCTTCTGAAGCTTTAATTAAAAAAAAAAAAAAAAAGATTCTAACTGCGGATTCTATGTATCTGCAGGTATTGTGTTGAAATAACATTGCAAATAAAGCCATGGCAGCATGTGGGAGATGCTACCAGTTGCTGCAGAAATCTTGTTGCCAGGCTGTGCGGAGGAGATCTTCGGTACCACAGCACTCCATCTACTGGGAGAAGCTTCCTGTGCACCACTGCCTGCCTCTGCAGCCTTGGAAGCTGCCTCTGAATGATTTTTGGTGACTTAGATCAACCTGTGAGGCTGCTTTCATGCTGGGGAGAATTGCGATATTTAGCCCGTGATATCACCTTACTTCCTTCCTCTCCTACGTTGTTGTCAAGGCATCTTCATCCATCATCGAGGCTAGGAGCTGAGATTGCATTTCAGCCTTTTAAGAGCTGAGATTATGAGGCCAAGGATCTCTGAATGACCCAGTTCTCAAACTGCAACTAGCTGTGGCTGCCAGTTCTTCTGATTGAGTAGTAACTGCTGTGCATAAAATGGTCATCTGGAAGGGGGGCAAGTACGCAGAAATCTATTGCTAACGTCTGAGGTATTCATTTACTATCTGCACTTGGTAACGTCTCATCAGTGACTTGAATCATAGGCTAAAAAAACTCCTTTGAAGTGGGGGGAAAAAATGTCTGGATATCTGAACAGTGCTGGGTTATCCATTCAGTAAAACCAGATCTCAAAGAGATCTCTAACTGCAATGACAATCAATTTGCACAGCTAATGCTAGTTAGAAAAACTTGAGTCTAAACTTTTTCTTCAAGGGGACCAAATACATTGTTTGGCTTTTGACTTTTTGCTATGACAAAAAGCTGATTTTGTGATGCAAAAATTAAATATTTGTTTTCAAAACGTGACAATATAGAATGCACAGTGTTGTTCATTTCCCTAAAAAGATGTAATTTAAGAAATTGGTTCATTTTGAACAGCATTACCTTCACAAGTGGAAAATGATTCAGCCAAGGGCTCTCCAATCAAATTTACCATTATTTCTTCAGCTTCTGAGCAATGCAAGAAGTTAACAACAGCTTACGTAGACACATTCTAATTCTTCGCACGGCAGAGAAACTAAGCTGACCCTACTTTTCCACCTGTAAAACTAATTTCCTTCAACCAATGTCAGGGTTTACAGCTGGCTCCTTGCAGTGCTTTGCATTCATGCAGTTTGGGGAAGCTTCCAAATCTCCCAGCTACCACGAGGGAAATGGGGAGCGGGAGTTACGTGGAAAGGAAGGTGCGATCGTCTGGAATAGAGATTAGTCCATGTGTTTTCAGGAGTTCATCGCGGAGTTTTTCACCGGCCGGGAGTCTGTAAAGCTTTAGTTCTGGCTCGGGGCTGGTTGTCAGGCAGCCCATGGTCGCCTCCGGCCATCAGGCTAAGGC
>NW_010556505.1:0-3634 GCF_000687285.1 Phaethon lepturus | reverse complement strand
AAATAAAATCTGGACAGAGTATGTTACTATATTACTCAAAATTTGAAGTATCGTTTTACTGTGCTTCAATGTGTTACTATAATTCAGGTACCAATGAAAAACAATACTTAAATTAAATGTTAATAATACCTGATGAATTGGTAATTAATAAATGTTTTTTCCACATAAAAGGGTAGTCAATATTGTTTAGAAATCTAAAAATATCTGAAAATGAATCCCAGCATTATCAGAAATATATTTTGAAGGCTCAGTACTGTTACTGTTTATAAAATAAAAATTACAATACTTGCCTACTTCTCAGAACTTTTATTAGTAATGATTAGCACATCTACAATCCACTGAAGAAACTTTGCATTATCCTAAAGTAATTGCACCTGCAATACGTGGCCAAATCCTGGTCTCCTGACTGATAAGAAGGGATAGAACGATTACAAAAGCAATTAAAAATAGAAGATCAGATAGTCTATCCTTTGAAAGATAAATTTAAGTGGGAATTTATGATGAAAATCCGCAAATCTGGAAACAACTATATTTTTGGTTCAAAGTTTTGCAATTAATAATATTAATGAGATGAAATTAGGAAAGAAAAAAGGTAAACATTGGTTTTAGGGTACTCAATCAAAACTAATTTTTTATATGATTCTTATGATGAATGATGGAAAGCTACAATATATGAAAATAGTATGAATACATTTCCATTAAAAATAATGCAGGGAATATAATTCTAATAAATCCTATTGTCACCATTCTTTTGATTTAATACATTTTGTACTAAAAGTTTATCACATCTATTTCAGTTCTGATGTGTGTTTAAAATCTGTAATTTATGTGAACTCATGATAACATAAGGTACTTACTGAGAGGCCAGTTTATTTAAAACTAACAGCTAAATACTTTTCCAAAAATCTTTTTTAAATAGCAGACAGTCTCTTATGAGTAAATATGGCTTCTAAGCAATAAACAATTTTTTTTTTCATAAAATTGTGTCAGATTTGAAAAAAATAAATACAATGTATTTTAAAGGTCCTTCATTTCTCCTACAAAACATTAAATTATTTACACAGATGGAATTGGAGCTGCATAAAATGACAAGCTGCAAGTAATACGTAATTACAGTGTTCTGCATATTTTCAAATGAGTGTGGAATTAACAGAATCACTGGATTATACTGGTGTCTTCCAAATTTTACAAATTAATGAATAAGATTCTGATTTTATCTTCTTGAGACTGTTGTTATTAAAACACCATCATCACAAATACCTGAGAAATATGGATTCTGAAGTTAATCAATTGTTGTTAGGTATATATCTCTCTATATATACATATATGGACCCACACGTTCCGAAAGAATGCTAATGGATGATAAAAATCTTATTTAATACTCAATGCTTTCTGATTTGTAATCATATTTGGTTTAGGTAATATCCTACTCAGATTTTCTCTGCAGTATTTTTCTTCACTATATTAACTCATTTTTTGTGTTGTCTCCAATAGCGAAGCACTTACAGGTCAAGATCCTATAATACCTCTTTTGTCATTCTAAACTTGCTAGGAGATTGTAAAAGTTCATAAGTCATCCATTATCTATTTTCAGTTGTGTTCTCATACACTTTTAATGAGAGAATTCTCTTATGAAAGGAGCACAAGAGCCTCTAAAAATGTATGTGTCTACACCTGAATGTACAGACTATGCCTTTTAAAATTGCTGATTTTAGTTTATCTTTTTCTTTTCTGCTGTCTAGTTCTAGTTCTGTTTCTGACTTCAGAAGAATAAACATGTAACAGTGTATTTAAACTGTCACCTTCAGTCATTTCAGAAGCTCAGTAAGATTATTTTTTGTTGAGATTTACGTGATTCGAATCACTATTTACTCTCATTAAAAAAACACATTAATGATATTCTGTAACACATACAATTTGTAAATACAAAAGACTTACACTTGAAGCACAGTTTTAGGATCACCCACTTCTCCTCCATCACCAATTGTCAGTGTGTCATAGCCAATCTCCAGATCAAATTCTTCAAAATTTATCTGAATAACCTAGGAAATAAAATAGATAAATGTATTTTAGAAATGAAGAAACACACATGACAGATGATCTGTAAATAAGCTTAGCAGCGTAAATAAAAGAGATTTTCCAATTAATAATGACATGTAACTTTAGCATATTTTACAATATGTTATTGCAATTTACCCAACAAGTTTCATTCATGAAATATGAATTATAATAACTTTAAAGTATCATCACTCTGCTGATCTTATTTATGTGATTATTATATGTTTAATACAGTTCTGAATAATTGCATTACATTTTGATTAAGATATACTCAAAGAGTAACATAACTAATTGCACTTCATGCAATACTATTGTCTTCAAATAACAACTGAATAATTGTACTTCACTGAGTAAATGCAGTGAAGGTGAAGAACATAATTTACTCCTGACATATATATTCTGGCTCCAGTAGGATAAAACTGGATCAAAGGCAAAAGTAATTTTCTTATTTCATGAATCTGAGTAAAATGCGACTATCAGAAGCATGGGCATTTTTATATACGTAATTTAAATCACAGTATACATATTTAATGCTGAAAGATAAAAATTACAGCTCCATTTTAAGACTACATTGAATTATTCACTTAGATCAAAATTTAACTATATTATTAGAAAAGAAAATAAAACATTTTTTCCACCCATTACTATTAATCGTGTTAACTCTATCTTTATGAAAATAATAGAAGTTCCTCAAATTTTCATACAGATAAAAATGACAGGATGCTTATGCATATGAATTTTTAATACTTATGTCTGTAATAAATGTTGTTTAATTATTGTTATAATAGAGAACTGACAGTATTTGTGTTTAAAGCTGTGGATGCCATTCTGATGGATTAATATCATGTCCTTGAAAGCTCATATTACTTTGTTACACTGAGATTCTAGAAATTCTTTGAAGAAGGACATGTTTCTTGAACAAAAACCAGTAGAGGCACGTTGGAGAAACTTATGTATGTTCCAAGGATTGTAATTTTTTCCGAAGGGAAGAGAAACTTTTCTTTACAGGTGTAAAGAAGGTCAGATTGGATGGGGCTCTGAGCAACCCAATCTAATTGAAGATGCTCATTGCAGGGAAGTTAGACTAGATGACCTTTAAAGGTCCTTTCCAACCCAAACTGTTCTATGATTCTGTGATTCTAAATGGGAACATAAGTACACTGAGTAATAGGCAGTTTGGCATATTCACATATACAAATGTACGTGTGTGTGTGATACTCCAGGGAATACAGTCAAGTACAGAGAGTTAAGAGGGCCCAGATGGAGAGGACACGGAAAATTGTGTAGGCAAGTAGCTGATTTGCTCTTGCTTTACTCAGACAAAACCACACATAAATCTTATTAATCTTCTTAGTGAAAATAAGAAATACTCTGGATAGTTTGTGTTGTTCTAGCCACAAAATTTGTAAGCCTAGACATAAGAATTCAAACTGAAATCCACAACTGAGACATATTTCATTCACTATTAAAGAAAAAAATAAATAAAATTTCATTTTATGATCCTGACACAGCTGGTGAGTGAGGCCACCAGGGCAGGTGCCCTGATTGACCTGCTGTTTACAAACAGAGAAGGACT
>NW_010556504.1:0-2859 GCF_000687285.1 Phaethon lepturus | reverse complement strand
CTGGCAGAACTGAGACGCCAAGAGGGCGGATTCCCCCTCTGCAAGACGGTCTTGGGAGCAGCTGATCTCTGCGCAGCTGACGCCGACCCAGCGCAAAATCCGACCCCGCTCCTCGGGTTCCCCCCGGGGACGCCTCTGCGACCGGCAGAAGTCTTGGGGGAAGACACTCTTCTCGTGTCTCATTCTCTTTTCTTTAGTACAGGGAACATAGCCATCCTTTTTCAAGGAAGATTTATTGTTGTATCTCTAATTATCAAACGCCAGGCAGACATTCTTTTACCGCTAAATTTTCAGAAAGATGCATAAAGACTCCGCAGCTAAATGCAATCCATCAGTATCGTAGATATGCAGTGATATCCCCAGTAATCAGTAGGAAAAAAAAAAAACAAATAAAACAGTATTACAATAAATTACTGGGCTGCCTGGAAAGTGTCACAGTGCCAGAGTATGGTGAAATATTTTTAAAGACTGAACTGGCTTAATCGCTGCGAACAGGACTTTTAGGCCAGGCTGGGCCTGGATCCCGTTCGTGGCACGGGAGCAGTGCCATTCTGTCCCGGGCAAACATTTCACGTCTGGATATCGCTCAGCGCTGCCAGACCCTGCCTTTGCCAGGGCAACACGTTTTCTTCTCACGTGTGACGGAGCTTCAGCAGCTTAACAGCATCAACCAGGGTTGCTGGGCTGTCGTTCCAGGAACCTCCTTCTTAACACTAACAGCTAAATCACCCTCTCCAGGAGGGGCAGAAATACAGCCCTACCCCTTGCCCTGCGATGTGACGGGTAGAGGCGCATTTTTAAGAAGAATTTAAAGAGGAAGAAGGGAGAACATCCTACGTGCGAGCTGCAGCTTTGGCCCGGCAGCGCTGCGGGTCTGCGTAACTGCTGCTCCCGCGGGGTGGACAGAGCACCCAGGAGGAGCGACGAGCTCTTACCCTGACCCAGTTCCCATTAACCCACAGACAAAGTGGAACTACTGGTCAGTAATACCCGGTCTCACAAGGTAAAAGCCCACGAAGGCCAGCAGAACGGAACCGTTGTCAGAAATGCCTACTGCCCCGCAGAGCAGCAATGGCACCGCCGCACCGAGCGTGCCAGCTCCGCTTCGCACGCCGGACGCGGCGGGTAGGCTAAGTTAGGCGCAATGAACGCGGGATTGCTATCAGCCCTCAGCGGAGGCGAGCCGCAAAGCAGCGTGCTGCTGGCAGAAACGTAGAGCAGAATTTCATTCCCTGGAGGGGGAGAGAAAGATCTCTCCAAGCGTTTAAATCCACGCTGTTCCTCCAGGTGACATTTGGTATTGAAGGAGGATTGGCACGTGGCAATCCAAACGCAGAGAGGGATGCCGCTAAGCCTGGGAAAGAGCAGCAGCCACGAAAAGGTCTAAGGTCTTCCTTGGCTGTGCGCGTGGTGAGTAGGAGAGCAGCTACAGCGCTTGCCGAAGGCCGTACCAGTCTTCCAGGACTTGAACGCGGTCAATTCAGTCGCAGCTGCGTAAGCTCCTCCTCTTAGTAGTCCGTCTTGCTGCAGGTCGTCAGGAAAAGGACCATTTTAGCAATTAAGCTTCCACTGCAATACCAAACACCATGAGGTCTTGAAAAGAAAACAAGCGCACAGCCCCGTTCCGGCCGGAGAGATTGAGTTTGAAGTCCACTATGAGCTAAAAGCTTCATTCTCTTGATTGGCTAAATCTTTAATTCCTAGAGTGTTAAATGCCCCAAGAAAGGAAAGCAAAGCTACTATTAATCATTCTCATGGCTAAAGAGCATATTATTTTCAAGTGGCTTGTTAATCAGCATGGGGTCTGCCTACAGCTATTGCAGTCCGTCATCTTTCACCAGCAGTAGCTAGTGTCTTAATAAGAAACAACAAGGCGTTCAAGGGAGCTAAAATTGTCCAGGCTAAAAGGAAGTTAACAGAAATGATTAACCACCTTGGCTAAAAGCCATGGAACGAGACGGGAATGCTGCTGAAAGGGCAGGTCGCAAAGCCTCGATGCAAACAGATAAAGCCAGAGAACGAGCTTGTGAGAGCGGCCGCTGCAAAGTGGCTTACCTCTGATGAAATTCTTATCAGGAGTTCAAAATGGGAGGAAGGATTTTCTTTCACAATGCATCCGATAACTGCTTAACGTGAACGGGTGCATTTTTCTACGTTCCTTGCCAGACCACAATTTGTGTCCTTATTCACAAGCTAGCAGGGAAAGATTAACTGCTGCTTGCGTGAATGACCAACCCTTGTCCCTTTTTCACCAAATCGCTTTACACCGTTTTAAGGCGAGAGTAAAGGGGGGTGCCTGCTGGCCCGGGGACCACGGGCCATGCTCTTCCCTCAGCTGGGCTCTGGGCTGTTCTTCGCTCATTTTGCCTCCCTGGTAACTCTTTTTTCCCTGTGAGACGGCATAGTGCTCCCTCCCAGAAAGCAGCCGTAAGGATAGCTCCTGCATCGGGCTACGAAGCTCAGGGACAGGAGATGGATAGAACAAATCCCGGAAAAGTAACGACATCCCAAATATAACATCACAACCCAGAGGAACCTTGCTAAGGACCAAGCACCGCGGCTGAGGAAGGAGCGAGTTACGGTCAGTGCTAATTGATGAATGGAAATAACATTCTTCTTGTTACTTAATGACTTCTCTGCCCTGAGCCCCTGGTAGGCTCTTCCCTGACCCTGCTGGTCCCAAGCGCCGGTGAGCTGGGCCTCACGGCCGCTGGGAGCATCACTCCACACCGCACCGCACCGCACCGCTCTGCACCGCACCGCTCCGCACCGCACCACACTGCTCTGCACCGCTCTGCACCGCACCATACCGCTCCACACCGCACCACACCGCTCCGCACCACTCCGCGCCCACACTGC
>NW_010556503.1:0-7008 GCF_000687285.1 Phaethon lepturus | reverse complement strand
CCCGCGGGGCCATGGGCCTCACTGCTCAGAGGTGGCCATCAGCCAGGGCCTCACCCCCGGTGAGCGCAGTGAAGGAGGGGTCCCCATCCCCACCAGCCGGGCCTCAGGGAGCAGAGCAGTCACCCTGGCTTCTTCCAGGCTGGATGTGGGAGGATGTGCCCTCCACTGTCTCCTGCCTCTGCATCCCACTGAAACCCACCCAGGAGTCAGTCCCAAGAGGACGCCTGCACAGGCCCCCACAGGAATACCCCCGCTCTCCCCAGGCATGGTGTCGGGGAGTGGATTGTCTGGAAGGCTTTCCCCTCACTTGTCATGTTACACCATCTGCCGATGGCTACAAGTGCCTTTCTGTGCTGTTCTTGGTGCCCCGACATCCTTACCCACCCCACTACACCCTATCCTTCACTCAGTGCCTCTCCCTCCCAGGGCTGTTCAGGAAGAGAGAGAAGAAAGGTTACATCAAATGCCTGCTGTGCGGCCGGCAGCAGCTCCTCCACATCATCCTGTGTGCATGCTTCGGTCTGGGACCAGTTTGAACACCCCAGTTTGACTATCGCAGTCAAAGGACTTCAACCTACCAGGGCAGGACCAGGCCCTTCAGCTGAAACTTCCTGCAGTGATGAGCAGCCAAGGTACTTGTCCCCCACACAGTCACCTGCAGCATGGCGTTCATAGTAGCGTACTCCCAACGTCGAGAAAGATGCTGTCTTTCAAGAAGTCCTAAAGGATATGGAACATGTCTAAAGTGACAGATCTAGGCTCTGCGCCTGAACAAGTTCATTATGTATTGCTTAACTTCATTCTGAATAAAATATGTGTAAGTCTTTGCAGGCCGGGGGCCAGGACACTAGGAGCACCCTTACACCCACACACACATGGAAGATAATACAACATATTTTCCATATAACAAGCGGCAAGATGCCAGAAGTTATCTTACAAAATGTTTCACGGAATCTGTAATCCCCAGCAATAGTCAGCACTTTGCTGTTAGAATGCTTAAAAATACTCAGCGCTTCCAAAGGCAGATAGCCTGTGATATCATAGCAGCATAAGAGTTAGTGCTGATTCAGAAGGGAAAGTACCACTGATGAATCAAGCCCCACTTCCTGCAGCTTACAGGATATTCTTGGAGGTCCTCTGCCCAGGTGAAAACCTACCTGACGGTGCTTGGGTACCGAGAGCTGCCAATAACACAAAGGAAGATTTTTTCCTCCCACCAGACTGAACCAATTTCTGTTGAGCTGTCAATACTGAAGGACTCATCCTGCCTAGCAGTAGCAATATGAAATTTTCTCTTCATATGGGAAGGTGCTTCAGTTATAAATAATTTGTGTGAAAACCCTTGTATGCAGTGGCAGAACCCAGTGAGCGTTCTCAGGAAATGAAGGGATACATTCCAAAAGCAGAAATGTTTATTCCTTAGCTGTCCATTTTTAACTGTCCAGTTGCTATTTCCCACAAAACCAGCAAAGCTAGAAGAAACTCTTAACCAAATCCCAACATATTCCTAGTCCCAATAAAGAGGAATTTGGATCCAAGCTATCCTTAGATGTCATCAATGAAACTACGAGGTGACTGATAGGATTCAGCAAGTCAAAGCCGGAGATGGAAGATATTTCTGTCTATTCTCTCTGGAAAAGACTTGGCCACTGACCCATTTTAGGGCTTGTGGCATGGTCTGGCAACAGAACTCCAATGGCTCCTGATAATTTGCCATTTCTGGTTTTACCATAATGTATCCCAATGCTATGGGAGTAATTTGGTAGTTCAAATATCAGGGAGCAAGGAAGAAATCATCATGGAGGTGGCACAATACCAAAAGATTGTATCCATTTCTGTCTGTATTTTGCCCACAGAAACGCTCATCTGAAGTGGAAAGTACTCTTGTAATTAGAGGACAAAATATCTGGATGAGGAGAAAGATGAATAAGCAGTTCCAGGACAAGCAGTGTCTAAAGAGTCATTCCAGTGGGTTGTCTCATGTGGAATGATCTTGTCTCTTATCTCTCATGAGGAGGATTTTTTACAAAAGATTGCTGGGAAAATTATTTTAGACATTATTGCTCCTTTGAGTTAATGTTGGTGCAGTGTGAGACGTATCTAAGGCAAAAGTTCCACATGCAGGGTTTGGGGATGCGTAAGACTTTTAAAAGGCTGTACGAAGTGAATGAATTGTGAGTCAGTGACATATGAACGAGCTGAAATAATAAACTTTAACCAATATGCATAGCTGTATGCAATATTTCCCTTAGTAACATCACAAGAAGAGTAACAAAATGTTCTGCCGTCAAAGTGTTTTGCGGACACTGACTGGTCCCTTGTTGGGCAAACTCAGCCCTACCACAAACCCGAAGAACTCCTCCGGCCTCAGGAGATGTGTCCTCTCTCGACGATGCTTATATCAGATCCTCAGAGGTGGAAACACTCGCTCCTCCAGACTGCTGAGGGGTGAGCTCAGTGGGAGATGCCCTAAAAGCAACAGCAGAGCCCCGATGAGAACAAGTGAGAAATATTTTATATTCATTCCCATGCTCCAGGAGGGCCATGCCACCATTCAGAAAAGCACTGAAAAAATGGGGTTTACCTAAGTTTGTAACAGTTTATAAATGTGTCAGAAACAGACGCAAGAGGAAAAGTGTCTGTTAATGAAAAGTCACATTACTATTGAGTCACCCTGTTATGTTCCACTGTTGCAGCAGTGTTTGCAGAGATGTCTGCAATATGTAACCTTAACCTGCTGCACTGACTGCGATAGCTGTGAATTCCCTGGTGCTGTGCTTCTCTGCAGAGCCCTATCTTGCAGAAGGTTTCTAGAGTGTGAGTACACCAGCTCTTCTCTGTCAGCCAGCACAAAGATTGCCTTTCCTCTGTCAGGTCAGACGTGCACTCTTACTCTGCCACCATGAATTAGACCTGACCACGCTTTTCTGTGCCAGTCTGTCTGTGCCAAGAGCAGTCACCGGATGTGTTCATGCTACGACGTAGCTGTCTCTCTATCTGTTATGGATGCCCAGGATCTCTGTGGGAATTAATCTCTCAGACTTCTCCACATTATTTAACCATAATGAAGGGAATATTGCTGGTGGTAACTCCTCCTCCAGATACTGCTCCTGTATACATGTCTTATGCCTTGGCTCCGCACCGGGAGTGCATGCCCACTACCCAGAGGATCAGTGAAGACATCTCCAGATTGTCTGATAGCGTGATGGTTCTAGACAACTTTGGCATCCTGCCCCATGAATGAAGACAGATTTGGCAGTGGGGCAGATATTCACCTACAAGACCATGTTTTGCACCTAGCTCGGTCAGCAGTGGTGTAGCCATTGAGATCTGCTATAGAAGTTGATAATTTGATATTTCAATGATATTTTGACCTCATCCTATGCTTCAAGCCGACCAGAAGTCCCGCGGATGTGTAGTTAACACGGCACAGAGCCAAAGCTTGTTCTGCTTATTTTACACATACCCGGAAGCAGATGCACACACAAACATAAATGTGTGTGTGAAACAGCATACTCTAAAAGGCTACCGAGACTGTACGCTCCAGCATTCAACAGCTAGGAGTCATCAGGATTTGCCTGTTTGTGTGCATCCTGGTGAGCTGTAACTGAGTTATCCATGCCCTTTTCCTACAGGCATCCCCCTCACTCCACATTGGTAATGGTTGCGGCTCCTGAGAGAGAAGCTTCCCTCTTGATTTATTCTCATGTGTTTAATGTGCAGCAACGGGGCTTTTTACTGCCTGTTATTCAAACTGTGCTTTGGGCACAAAATTATTCATTTCCGCATGTTTTTTCCATGGTGCTCATGACAGCAGTGTCTGAGTGTTTCACATGCAACATTTCCTTTTCCACTAATTTTAGGAGGATGCTGACCCTGTATTATCAGTGAGGAAAAGGCAGGTGGTGATGAATTAAAAAAAGGGTCTTCGTAATTTTGGGTTCCCGATGTGAGTCACCTACAGTCTGAGTACTTTAGATGACAGGCATTCAGAGCTCAGCTACAGCAGCAGTCATGGCACACGCTGGACCTGAAGACCTCTCACCTAAACAGCCAGATCAGGCAGAACGTGCAGCCAATGGGCCATTGCTCCCCCGTGACTTTAATCTGGGAATTTTCTTTTTTTTCTGTGCCATATTTTGGAAACTTGCTGTTCCTGTAACTTTGTTTTTTGTGGGTACTTTTCTAGGGCTTGAGTTCATTTTTCTAAGCAAATTTAAAAATCATAAATTTCATCACTCTTGATCAAATTCACCACGATATGGGTTAGCAGCAGGACGGACTGTTTTGAACTATGGTATGATTGGTGTTTTACAGGCTCCCTGGTAGCAGTAGTGGACTCTCTAATTGATATGGGCTGGCAATCTGAAGGGGGTGAGACATACGCTTTGCCAGCGGGTTTTGGTTTCTTTGTTTTTCCAAATGTTTTCTGCCTGCAAAATCCCAAGATCTATTCCAGGCCCAGAAACAAATAGGGTCTAGTAGTGAACTCCCTCGACCCGGTCCCCTCTTACCAGGCTGGCTTCTTTATTCCACACACAGACAACACAAAGTTGGAGAAACAGTCCCTTACATTACCCACTGGAAGAAGCTATTTAGTAACAAAGGCACCTATTTGCTTATTTACCTGTCTAAACAATTACGTAGCTATCTAATGGTAATCACTGCTTCTTAAAAGTTTGGCTTTTACACAGGTTTTTTCTGAGTTCATTGAATCCAAACCTGATCAGCTGCCATATAAAGCAAGTAGGAGAAGTGAAAGACATTGCAAATGACACTAAATTAATGAAAAAGTCTGCCACTTTATACCAAGACAAGTTTTACTTAGTTTATCAAAGTATTCACACGCAACTTCAAAAGGATTGGAATCCAGAGACATGCCTTTAAAAAAAAAAAAAAACTTGCTGTCCTGAAGATCCTTTGGAAATCATCTGTATTACGTGGGCTTTTTTTAAGTTAATCCAATCTTACTTGGGCTGCACTGAATGGTGTTAGTGGTGAAGGGTTGTAGGCATTGGATATATCTTGGAGTTTGAAACAGCCTTACCCCATGAACTCAGCACTCTCCCAGTTTTTTATTGCCCTTCTCATGCCCCACAGGTTAAAGCTTCCATTTTAACATGTCTGGAGCTGAAGAAGAGCTTCTTTTCCCATTCCTCTCCACCTCCACAAAATCCGTGAGTAAAAGTGAAGAGAAGCGATGCGAGATAATGTGAGATGTTATTTGCGTAAGCATTTGTAATCCTAAATATGACCTCATGAGGCAAACCAGGACTTTGGTGTCTCAAGACAAAACATAGCCATTTTATACTTCGCACTGTAATTACTTCATGAAGCAAAATCCTCAATCAAATTAATTTTCTTCATGCATATCACAGGTAGTAAACTGTGAGTGTGCACAAGGACTGTCCTTCCCTTCAGTTTGTCTGGCTCCAAAAGTAAATTGAAAAAGTTAGTGGCAAGGAAATAACAAACAGCTGAGCATTTTGAAGCCTTTTATGTTCAAACAACTTCTATTTCCTCTTGCCTTCACTTCCCCCTGGCAGGCCTAGCACTAGAAGACGAGAAGAGTGGGAGCAGGAACAGAAGCAAGTGCACGATAACCTACTAAGATAGTGTCTGTGCTGTGAAGAAGTTCAAGGACCTGTTTCATTACAAACCATTCAGCGTGTCTGGCACCGCAGAGCCGATGGGAACCACTCCCTGCATTGATCTAGCCATGCAGACCTGAGGAGTATTTGCCTACAAACAGCTATTGTTTGCAGAATCAGCAAATGAAAAAACAAATGTGTTTATTTTCTCCACAAGATCCTGTTGCTTCTCTTGATAAGAGGCATTTGGGGCCAGTGCCCAGGTTTTGGAAGGGGTGGTTGCCTAGTCAGGAATTGAGGAGTCTAAAATGCGCTTTCTTCTTCCACTCCTTCCTCTCTGTATCTTTGCGCTTACTCATTGACACATCTGTTCTGGGCCCAATGCCCAACAATTCTCCATTAACGCCTCAGTACATACAGGCTTGCGCAGCTGAACAGTTTGCAATGCAACGTACCCAATGCCATAATGTCTTTCTGCACCAAGCTCCTGCAAACAGTTTTTGTTTGCGGGAGTAATCATTTGGCTTCATAATGCTGCTTGTGAGCTGTGCCCAGAGGCCACTTCAGGTCTTCCCAAGGAACGGTTTTGCAGGGCACAGTCACGAATCTGGGAAATACAGAACAGAGCAGGTAAATGACCTTAAAGAAGATACTGTCCCAAGCCTTGATCCTGTAAACTTGCCCGGGCTTAATGTTAAGCACATGAGCAGTCCCAGACGACTTCAGCAGAGCTACTCATATGCTTACGGCGCATTTGCCAGATCAGAGCCTTTACGTCTAATTGCAAAATAAAAGGCAAGTCTCCCAGTTCTATCAACTGTAATGAATTGTTATTAACAGCACATTTTAAAATAGCTGTGGGGCAGATCCCAGGCAGACCCACTGGGGATAAAGTGATGTGGACTTGTTGCAACAGAACCTGGAAATACTTTTTCTTGGACAAAGCGCTGTGCCAGTCATATGAAATGCCAACACTGCGGTGAGGTTGTTTTTATAGGCTTTGACCTGCGCAAGGCTTTTTTTTTTTGGTTAGTCTTTGTGCACTCCCTCTCTTTTGCACCTTTTGGGTTGAATTCTGCTGTTTGAACCAGGAGTTGGAAAACTGCTGCCCTCCTAACCTTGGGAGTACTTTCTATAAGGATTTGTTGACTTCACAACGTCCCAACGAGCCGCAGCGGAACAAAACAAACCACGGCACATCGCCACCGGCCTCTTGCACTCCGGGTCCGCACCCACAACCCCGGGGCTGCGGGGGTCCCGTCCACATCCCTTCCGCGAAGGGGGTGGGCAGCACAACAGGCGACATCTTCTCCCGTCCTCAGGGGACAAATAAATGTGGGGACACGCCAAAAAAAAAGAACAAATAATAAAACCAGGAGGCGAAACCCACCCAGGTTTGCACGCTTGGGCTGCACGG
>NW_010556502.1:482-1019 GCF_000687285.1 Phaethon lepturus | reverse complement strand
GTGCGGTCTCCTCTGGAAGCGGAGAGGATTTTCAGGTCGTGTGTTACAACCTTATGTTTTTATGCATCGATGCGTCCTTTCATCCTAAACCTCTAGATAAGCCAAAATCGTGGCCCAGCAAGAGCCAGAGGTGCTCCCGAAGCCCATCCTTCCATCCCGCTCGTTTCCTAGAGTCGTCCCGAGCCGCATGCTGGTGCCAGTCCTCGCCGAGCAGGGTCACAGCCGCGGGTCTGCCGCTTTCTGGCAAGCCCAAAGCCCCGAGCAAACTTGGTTGCAGTGACTGAATTTCATGTGAAAACACCACAAAGCGGAATTTCTCACGATCTTCACCCGACAATAAAACCAGCGGGCTGAGTTCGCTCACAAGCCGACCCCTGCGCACCCCATGACGGATATAACCTGAGATTGCAGTCCGGACCAAGGGCCAAAACCAAGAGAATTTTGTATGGTTTCAAGTTTATTGTGAACATTTCACCAGGTTCCAACATATAGTTACTCGTTCTGGTAACTGCTTATTCGGTATTTAAATTACAGCAA
>NW_010556502.1:0-399 GCF_000687285.1 Phaethon lepturus | reverse complement strand
GCCTGCAATCTTCCTCTTGCTTTATGCGTTTGCCACGAGGTGCCGCGCAGCAATGCCACGGCCCTCTCGGGGGAAAAGTTCAACCTGCTCCCAGATGTTTTTGCAGCTGGAAGAAAAAGACCTTGTAACGCTTAAGGATAAATTGGTTTCAAAGTATTTTTGTAGTGCATAAAATAATATTTTATATACAGAGAACAAAACGGGCAAGGAGAGGATGTTAAATTCCTCCGGTAAATTGCTCAGGGAGTTTTTATTCGACTCTGCTTCTACCGGAGGAAAAAATCTGCCCGTGAGCACGGTGTTAAGTGCCAAGCAAACCCGCGGGCTCCAGGGTGCCGGTCGGCACCGCTGGGTGCTGCTGCAGGTGGGGGCTCGCGCTGGGCGGGCAGCGCAGGGGCT
>NW_010556501.1:0-1214 GCF_000687285.1 Phaethon lepturus | reverse complement strand
CGGCTGCTGCGCTGCCTGGACCACCCGAGCATGCAAAAGCTTGGGTTCAGCCATCCGAGCGATGGCAAAGGCACCAGCTTTGGCTCACGTGGTAAACGATGCACGGAGGTACGGTAATGTAGGCACCGAAATGCGGCAACTCCCTCCCTGAGACAAGAGAGCGGCTCTGACTGTCCAAAAGATACAGCTGACTCCAGGTATGTGGCACTGAAAGAACATTTCAGGCACACAGCTTGCCACATGTGCCCTTGTTTGCAGGTCTGGGGAATTCAATTTTGAAGTACAATAAAAATGGCAACTGTACCATTAAAAACATTTTCAGATACGTCTTTTCTATGAGAAATATTTCTCCACAAATATAGCATAAAAAGTAAATTTTTCAAAGCTAAAGTGAGTTTTTTGCTTTCGAGAAGCAAAAATCTTTCCCTGAGTTTACCTGAATTGCTTGATGAGACTTCATTTGGTTACAGCTCCTCAGAGAGCCTGGTCTGCGTTTATCCTCACCAGCACCTCCCATCTGCAGAGCTACTTCAGTGCAGCAGAGTGGAAGCAAGCTCGGAAGACTCTGATGCTTTGTCTTGTTTTCTCTTGTTTATTTATAGTGTCCGAGCTACTTGATCCCTCTTTCAGTACTATTTTTCAGGTCTCTGCCTGGCGCCCGAGACATTATTAATAATGTCAGGTTATAAGTGATGGCCTTGTTAACCTGCTCAGAAGCCTTGTAGGAGCGGGGATGCTCCTGCTAGCCTTAATGCTTCATCAGGACTCCTCAGACGCGCGCAAGAAAAAGCGAGGAAATGGCCCAAAACACTCTTCAGGGGCATGGGGCAGGCCCCCAGCCAGTGCTCCGTGGGGCTGGTGGTGACTTCTGAGCAGCCACACTTCACCCCGATTTGGGGTGAATCCAGAAGACATCTGTGAACTCAGGAAGCAGGTTCCCAGCTGCTCCGGGAGGCCTGGGACCCTTACAGTACTTTTGCCTACAGCAAAAAATGTATTTCAGTGTAATTATAGAAGATAGCTTTCAATATGTCATCTCTATTATAGTAGCTGTAAATTATGGAAGGAGCTGCCTCTGTACAGCCATTTCTCCCGGCGCACGGCGAGGGGAGAGCTGTGTGATGGCGTGACACACTTTCCATTTCCCTTTTTTTTTTTCCCGAGCGCATTCCCCTAACTGGCAACAAATGTCAGGATCAAACTCTGCCTGGAAA
>NW_010556500.1:0-1004 GCF_000687285.1 Phaethon lepturus | reverse complement strand
CGAGACGCCTGGCTTTTATGAATTGCTGCGTGCAGACAAGCAGCACGTATAAAGAACAGATAAACTGCAAATGAATCCCCTCCCGCCTGCTTATCTCCTGCCTGCAACTCTGCTTTTACCACAGCAGCAGCTGAGCAAGCGCGCTGTGGCAGGGGCTTATCTGCACGAAATGCCTCCAGAACACACATCTCGTACACGTTCGCTCCCCTCAGCGCTTCGCCATCTGGTATTGGGAATTGTACTGATTATATGCAGGGCCTGAAACTGAGGAAAAACCATGAAATTGCTTCAACTATTCAATTAATTTCTTTTCCTGGGAGGAATAGGTCTTCGTTAATAACGTATGTTTCAAGAAGTCCAACACACAGATTTCTTTTGCTCCCCCAAAGCTATAAAGTCCCTTTTTCAACCTCAACCTCCCAGGAAAAGGAAGAGGAAGGGGCCTGCGCTGCTCTTGGCTGCTGCGTGGAATCTTATATTAACTCTACTAATATCTAGGATATAAAAAGCTATTATAGCTTTTCTCTGAAGACAATGCCAATAAAGCAGCTAATATTTAAGTATTACAGAAGCTGCTTTAAGATTTCCCACCCGGCTTATACACGATACTGGCTTTTTTTCAGCTTTTAAATATTTTGTTCATTCTGGCAACTGCTGTTGCACTGAAGGATAAAAAGAGGCTGAATAAATGCATGAGGGGCTCACCGGCGCTGGGGACACCGGTGCTGCAGCAGGGGCCGGGAAGGCAGGCAGCTCACAGTCCTCACCTAGCCCAAAACGGGCTCTCCCTCGAGGAACAAAGCGTACAGCAAAGCACAAATATTTCAAAGAAAAAGACATTTCAAAAATTTCTTATAATTGTTATAATTAAATATTCTTAATGTCATTTCAGTGACATCAGATTTTTGTCCCCGTTTAACATCCTTGTGAATACGACATTGATTCATTTTCTCTCTGAGCAGTTTTCCAAACCTTGATTATTTTGAGGCCAGCGACTTGGCAAA
>NW_010556499.1:396-4702 GCF_000687285.1 Phaethon lepturus | reverse complement strand
GCCTGGCGGGGAGCCGGGGGCTTCCCGCAAACCGGGAGGAAGCCGAATCGCAACTTGAAGTGGGTAAATGTTTTGGGGATGTGCAGGCCGATGTGGAAGGCCCTGCGTGTTCGGTGGGCTTTGTGCCGGATCTTTGCACGGTGTCTGTGGTTTGAACATGGGGGAAATCCTGAAGTCTGGTGATGTTGTGGGGGTGGGGGAGGGAACAAAAGGAAAACCAGTTTAAAAGTCATTAGAAAAGGGGACAGAGGGCAGAAACTCTTGCACTTGTCCTTTTTCTACTTCAGCTGTTGACTCACACAGGTTTAAGTATAGAAATACCTTGCACAGCTTCTGTTAGTCTGTTTTTTACTCAGTATATTTTTGGTTTAGCCTGGTCTGTAGCTGCTTACAGATGTTTTGAGGACTTGGGAGGCTGGAGCTACTTTTCAGGAGTTTGTTTTTAGTTTCAAGGTAATAACTAATCTTTCCCTTCATGTGAAGGGCCCCTTGCACCCTCCATTACAGCCTCAGCCACAACCTCAGCCTCAGCAGCACCATCACCAGCAGCAGCAGCAGCAGCACCATCACCAGCAGCAGCAGCAGCAGCACCATCATCATCTCCAAGGGCCACCACAGCCCTTGATGCCCATGAACCAGCCACAGTTCAGGCCTCATATGCAGGCCACACAGCAGCAGCCAAATAACAACAGGATGCAGTGTCAGCCGCGACAGGGTCCGATGAAGCCAAGACATGTAAGTACCAAAAATATCAGTGTCGCCTTGCGTAGGTCTTTTCTCATTCAGTCTTCGTGTTTTTCTTGATCTGGGTCCAATAAGGGATGATGCAGTTGCCCAAGAACTGGAAATAAAAGGTTTTAAAACTGCTGGTAGCCTGTGATTGTGTGTGAGCCCAGTTCTCTGACACTGTCTTACAATTGGAAGGCCTCTCTGTATCTCTCCTAATAAGCTTTCTGGTTCAGCTAGTGCCACTCATGTGTTCTGAGTTTGCTCCAGTGCAGTTATTGTGTTGCTCGGTAGGTTGGGGTAGCACAACAGTCTGAAGCAGTCCTGAAGACAACGTGACTGTAGTTCAGAATAATTGCTTTGATTAGGAAAATAAATCACAGTGAAGCCAATTTATGAGAAAGATGTTGAACAAGTGAGATTCAGTTCTGCTTTTAATTGAAGAAAAATAAAACTATTGTTAAAACGTTCTCATTTCTGTGATTTTTATTTTCGCATTAAAAATATTGTGCCTCTTCAAAAAGCTTTTTCCCCCAAACTTAACTAAATCATGAAAATGTGAAACAGGAAACACTTTAGTCTGGTTTGTAGTGAAAGTCTGCAATTCTTAAATTTTCTGCTTTTCAGAATACACCATCACAAAATATTGTCAAGCGTCCAAATCAGCAGCTACAGTCAACTGCTCCAAGAAACAGTAACTTGCGTGAGTTGCCCATAGCACCATCACATGCAATGGAAATGAGCAACAACAGGCGAACCTCTGCCCCAGCTGCTCAGGTCAAACCCATTACCAGCACGATGTCTGCCACCAAATCTGTAATTGGTGTTGGAAACGCACAGGGAAGGCCTGAGATGAAAGCTAAAGCAATCATACCAGTGGGCCAAGCAAAATCGGAAGTAAAATCTGAACCAGAGGTAAGGCTTTTGGTGTTTTTGTTTTTTTTTTTTAAACACAAACAAACAAAACCAAACAAAAAACTCACACCTTTTTAAAACTTTTCCAGTCTGACTTGTGAACTGTAAGCACACTTAATGTGTTATTCACCCAGTATTTTTGATACCACTAGAGGCCTCCATTCTGGGTTCCACTTTCCTCTTTAATGTGATAGCAAAACCAAGTCTCTGTTGATTTAAAAAACCAAACAAAACAACAAAAAAAAAACACCCAACCACAAACAGTTGGAAGGTTGACAGGGCTGTGGTGAGTCTGTTTTGCAGGAGTCTTTTCTACTATGAAAAGACAGAGGTTGTGTAAAGGTTGTCAATGATATAGGCCTCTGAAATACCCATTGTGCCCATTTTTGTCTTCCAGGATTATTATCTTTTTTTCCAGGTGTAATCACTTCTTTCTAAGTGAGCAAACCTCTTCCATTTTCTATGATGCTTTGTGACTCAAAAAGGAGGTATCTTTTTCATGCTGTTTTCCTTCAGGCTGCCCGGTCTCCTCTAGGGTCTTGGACACTCATGCAGGAGGCTGCACCTGCATTGTCGATGGGGTTCTTGCTCTTGAAGAAGAAAATCTCTCTTTCATGAAACCTTTTGATGTGAGGGCAAATAGGAGATGCTCTCAAGTCTTTCATTTAGGAGAAAATGATGCTGTTTGCTCTACTAGTACTCTGCACAATCAAAAAAAGAGATGCCAGTGCTTTGGGCTCCACTGTGAACAGATGACCGCTTCCCTGCACAGACCCTGCTGGAAGCTAGAGAAGACTCTTCATGAACACTGTTAGTTTGAGAGAGTGGGTAGGATTTTACTGATGGTGCAGTTAATCCTGGACATCACGAGATACCAGAGGAACATGATGACTAAATGCACCCTGTATAATTTCTGAGTGTCAGGTTATTGTGAGCAGAACTGTAAATCTTTATAGTTGAGTTGACCATGAATCTTGTCTCAAGGACCAGGTTTTCTTTAACAACTGTTGAAAGCTTTAATTGTGATAATACTGTCTTCCCTTTAAGCTGCTCATGATTAGCTTTTCATCTTGTTCTTGAATTAGGGATGGTCATAACTAATGTTCACAAATGAGGCACAAAAGAAACCCATAGCTAGCAGTGTTTGACCTCCTGTGCACTTGCTTTTCAGTAGTAATATTTAAAAAATCCTTTTTTCAGCTTTTAATTTTGATCTTTTTTAAAAAATGACTTAAGTAATCCCCATCCCCTCAATTCAGTCTCTTGGAATAATCTAAGTCACAGAAAATGCAGTGCCTCTTAGTGAAGCCTTTGTCTTTCAGGACATTAGTAACTAAGTTTTGAACCAAATTAGCTGCAGGCCTCCTTGTCTAAAACATCTTAAGTTCTGTCATCTTTTCCAGCTGTATTGCTCATAGCTGAATTGGGCAGGTTATTTTGCAAGTGTCTTCAACTGGAAACTTATTAAGACTTTCCTTTGCATCCTTCTTCCCAAAGAGTCAGTGACCATATTTAGGAAGGAAGCACCAGAAAATAACATTATTGGCTGTTAAAGGTTTTGCTCACCTTCAAAATAGATATTTGAAAGATTTGCCACCTGAGTGACTAGAAGATTAAAAACTATATTTCTACCTTATTGATGGTATGCTTCTGTTTCTGTGAGGCTGCAAAATACTGACTTTAAATGCCTTTGTAAATGCTATTTAGAATAGCTGTTACGTTCCAATATATAAATTTGCATATCCACAATCTGAAAAAACATTTTGTCAATGAAACTGGAAAGTATGGGTGATGACTGTGGGCCTAATTCTGCTTCTGTTGAGGTCAGTTTAGGATAAGAGGAATTAAGGCAATATTAAGCATTTTTGAGTTTAAAGAAGGGGAGGAAAGTAGAAAGGTGATGTGAATCTCTAGAAGAAGTGGATGTTGGAGCTCAGAACAGGAGAGAAGTTAGTAGAGTGCTGCATAATCCTAGGTGTACTGTTATCACTACTTACATTGCAGTGAATGTCCCTGATGGAGTGAAAGAAGCCTTCACATTGAATTCTCCCAAATCCAGTAAATTTTGAAGTTGGGACTTGCAATATGGAACAGTTGCTACATTGTTGTTGGAGCAAATGTACCTAAAACCTTTTCAAATTTTTTGGAATTTAACTACCTGAAAAATGTCCAAATTTGAGTTTTCACGAGTATAAATAGGTTTGATATACGAATTTTGATAAAGGTGCCTCCTGTCTTGTGCTTAGAAGATTCTTATCACAATCTTTTTCCAGTTGGAAGATCACAAGAGGGCAGTGTGCTTCTCAAAGTAACTTGTAACTGTGGTCTTAGTTCTCTTCCTGCTTTTCCAAGATGCGCAACACCTGTGTTTTGTAGGGTCACTCATACCTTCCTAGGGTTTAGGAGCTGATGTCATCAGTAATGTGAAATGTGAGGTGTGTGTAGGTGCCTTTATATTGGTGGTTTTGAACACAAGTAGCCAAATCATGTAATTGGGATCTGGTCTTACCTTTTATGAAGACTTGTCATGAATTTTTTGAAAACTGACAAATTATTGTAGCCTCTTGCTTCTAATGTTACAACTGAAAAAACAGATGAACCTGCTGAATAGATTTGTGTATATGCCACAGATCAGTTTTGATTGCTCTGTCCTTGCACCTTTCCT
>NW_010556499.1:0-365 GCF_000687285.1 Phaethon lepturus | reverse complement strand
GGACACAGGTGAGCCTGATTGCATGATTCCTTTTTTTGTTCCTTGATAGGAAACCAGAACACTTGTTGTATCTGGTTCTTATGACTCTGCATTTAATTCTATTAACTAGTAATAAAGCCTGGAGACCTCTAAAAAGGTGTGGGTTTGGGTTTTTTTAATTCACTATATGAGAAGCAAGCTACCGATACTAGGACTTAAATAACAGTAGAAAACTTACACCCTTGTTTTAGAGCTTGTCTTAGTTGTCTGTTCCTCAATCAACAGTGCCATTCTAAATTCCCCTGGAGAACGATGTAGGACTCTGCTTCTCTTACTGCTGCTCTTCAGTTAGACTCAGAAAAGTGGCCTGTAACATTCCCCGCCCG
>NW_010556498.1:0-2894 GCF_000687285.1 Phaethon lepturus | reverse complement strand
GGGCGCTGCCATTGGCCCGGCTGTCATGTGGTCGCGCGGAGGCATCCGCGATTACACGGGAATGTTTTCCTAGAGATGTCAGCCTACAAAGGACACAATCTCTCTTCCTCAAATTCCGCCCCAAAATGTCCTTTCCCAACAGCTCTCCTGCCGCCAATACTTTTTTAGTAGATTCTCTCATCAGTGCGTGCAGGAGTGACAGTTTCTACTCCAACAGCGCCAGCATGTATATGCCACCTAGCACAGACATTGGGACGTACGGGATGCAAACCTGTGGACTCCTTCCGTCTCTGGCTAAAAGAGAAGTTAATCACCAAAATATGGGTATGAATGTACATCCTTATATACCTCAAGTAGACACTTGGACAGACCCGAACAGATCTTGTCGAATAGAGCAACCTGTTACACAGCAGGTCCCCACTTGTTCCTTCACTACAAATATTAAGGAAGAAAGCAATTGCTGCATGTATTCCGATAAGAGATCCAAACTCATTTCTGCAGACGTCCCTTCCTACCAGAGGCTGGTGTCTGAATCATGCCCCATTGAGAACCCCGAGGTTCCCGTCCCAGGATATTTTAGACTGAGCCAGACCTACGCCACTGGGAAAACCCAAGAGTACAATAATAGCCCTGAAACGAGTTCAACTGTAATGTTACAGTTAAACCCTCGCGGCAGCTCCAAACCGCAGATATCTGCTCAACTTCAGCTGGAAAAGAAAATGAATGAAAACCCGAACAACCAAGACAGCACCGCCAAAGTCTCTCAAGTGGAAAGTCCCGAGCCCAAGTCCACGTTGCAAGACGAGCGGAGCTGCCTGCCCGAAGGCTCCGTGTCCAGCCCAGAAGTCCAGGAGAAGGAGAGTAAAGGTCTGTATTACCGAGTTTAAGCCGTGCCGTGGTGTAACTCCAACACGCCAGCACCATAAAGCACGCTCGAATATACTAACGAGCATCACAGCCATCACATTTAATGCTAAGGAGTATCGGGCTGCAGGTGCTGTCTCGCTGAAGATTTTGGCAGGCAAAAAAATGCTACACAAAAGGGTCCAAAGATTTTCTGGAGAGATCTGCCTCTCTCGTGCATGCAGACCGCCTCCGTGATGCGGGGAACAGAGCCGTGTGCTCCTTAATGCGCTGCAGCAGCCAAAAGCAGCCCCATACCTCTAAAAAAGCAGGTCTGGAGGTTGTAAAATACGACCAGCTCAACTTTTCTCTCGTAATATTTTGCTGATTTTTTTTTTTTTTCACTGAGCCTTACTGCGGTTTGATTGCATTTAAAGTTAATTACGATCCTATTAAAATAGGTGAGGAATAGGTGCTACCAGGCTGGATAAAGTTGGAAACAAATGCACAATGAAAGCAGCAGCCCGCTATCTGCCTGGTCCAAAGGTGGAATATTTCAATGTGGTGCTTTAGATAACCTTGGGTTGGTCGCCAAAAGTGCAACAGTATTTTGAAATGTCTTTGAAAGCTAAAGGTGGTGGTAATCTGATTTTATTTTTCCTTTAAAAGTGTACTAAAGCCTTCCTTTCGAACGGCGTGTGTTGAAGAATCCCAAAACGGGAAATTTTCTCCTATCAAAATGTACTTTGCAACCTCTAGGTCGATTTTTACCCTACGTGTGCATGGAGATTCTCTTTATCTGAATTATATTTAACAGCCCTAGGTCTAGCTTGATGTGGGGCAGATTTCTTTCTGGTGAAAAAAAAAATCTGAAAGGAAAATTAAAAAAAAAAAATCCGAGGCAGATGGGTGTTAATTTCTTGTGTATCTTTTTGGCTGGGAAACGACTATGTCTGCTCCTAGGTGTGCTGGTGTAATTCAGCTGATGGCTGGGGGGAAGATGCTTCAAAATACGGTGCGAGGGTATTTGGTAACTGGGATATTTTCGCAGCAAGTGTCGTGGGAGCCCGAGGCGGCCATGGCGAGGCCAGACCCGGTAAAACGCGGCCATGGGGCTGAGGGCAGGTTAAATATTGTTGAAATACTAAAAGCCAGCTGAAAACTTGGAGCTCATTTCGGGCAGGGGCAGGAGAGCGGGGCGGCCACAAGGCAGGGTGCCGTGCGGTGGGGACGGGTGAGCCCAGCCTGGCAGCAAGTCTCCTCTCCCTGCCCACACCTCGCCCGAGCTGTGTTTAATGCCCACATCCACCATATATGCCAGACACTGCAGAGGAGGGGTCATGGCCAAGGGTATACTCTAACAGCCTGAGGTATTTTTGATTTTTTTTTTCTTCTCCTTCTCCTTCTTTGATTTTGATAGAGGAAATCAAGTCTGATACTCCAACAAGCAATTGGCTAACTGCAAAGAGTGGCAGAAAGAAGAGGTGTCCTTATACTAAACACCAAACACTGGAATTAGAGAAAGAGTTCTTATTCAATATGTATCTCACTCGAGAGCGCCGTCTAGAGATCAGTAAGAGCGTAAACCTCACTGACAGGCAGGTCAAGATTTGGTTTCAAAACCGCAGAATGAAGCTCAAGAAGATGAGCAGGGAGAACCGAATCCGGGAACTGACCGCTAATCTGACCTTCTCTTAACCCCTAACCCCGGGGGGGGCACCCGTGAGGAATGGGCACAGCACCGCCACTTGCTAAAGGCAGGAGAGACTCTGGCAAAACCCGGCATTTTCCAGTTTTGGTTTGGTTTGGTTTGTTTTTCTGATAGAATGTGACTCTTCGTCCTTCTTTTAGCGCTGCAAGTGAATATGTATTACTATGATGAGTATATATAAAACCTAGCACGTGTAATTTATTTTTGTTCTCATCGTAATGCAGGGTAACTATTATTGAATATTATCATTTGGTCTTAACTTATTGGAACTGTCGAACATCCAAGCAATGTGACTTTTTCATGTTTTTACTAACAAAATGGTATTTATGTGGGGCTGTTA
>NW_010556497.1:0-5709 GCF_000687285.1 Phaethon lepturus | reverse complement strand
CAGTCTTTCAATGTCTCCTTACATGAGCTGAGAAACATTCTGTTTTCAGTAAAACCTAGCTTTCTGGTGTCCTATGGCTGAACCACACAATTCCTGCATTGTATCAGCTATGCTTTTTCACATGAAGCCAACAGCAAAGCAAAGCGGCGAGAGGAAAGGGAATGTGCAGTCTTACATCTGACACTGGTATATGCGTGACACCAGCTGCTCAAGTTTACACTCACCGTAGCTGTGCCTTCTGCACTGATGCTATTCATCACTTTGTGCTATGCTCCAGCGTGAATTAGGAGACAGAGAAGGCTTTCTTAAAACTTCAGTTCAGCGATGAGCAGCTTGTGTCATTCAATGCTCTCTTCAGCAACTATCCTTACAGCAAAAATCTGGTTAACACGCGATTTCATGGGTCAAAATTCAGTTTGTAATTCCTTAGCTTTGCCTCTACACTCCCCTCATTCTGGTTAAAATGCTGTAACACAGGACTTGACCTCTTGCCGAAATTCCTGTAAACCCTCCTAATTATTGCAGTCACTTTTGCATCCTTGCTTTGGCACTGTTCTTGTTGTGGTCTCGGTCAACCTCAGGTCAAGCTCAGTTATTTTATCAGTCATCCCATCCCCAAAAAGCTGACAACAGTACAGCTTCCTTTGCTCACCTTGGTTTTGCTGAATCTCTCCCATCAGTAACAAGTGTTTCTGTGCTTTGTCCCCAAATTATGTCCTTATGGTCAACAGTCTGTGCCACTGGTTGATTTAATATTTCTTAAAAGCATTAAATCTTAAAAGCAGTTCCTATTACTCAGTTTTTCTCCTGTTGCTGGGGTCTGTTATCTTCTGGAACCCACAACCTAGTAGGAAGAAGCTTTACCAAGCTGTTACTGTCCCATACAGCTGCTCAGCTTCCTTGGTGACACTGTCCCTGCATACCCTCCTATTCTTTCCCCTGCAGTTCTAATCTTCATTTGCTTCGTTTTTGGGGTTTGTTTTTTTTTTTCCCCCTTCCCATACTGATTTTGCTGCTACTTTTTCTGGGGACTCTGTTGTTTTTGAAGGAGCTGATGTTTGCACAGCAGTTACAGCATAAATCTAACGTGCGTAGGCATAATCCACGTAACCCAGTGCCCCTGGGGGCTTGTACTCCGATTGCTAGCCTGTATTCACACCCCTCCTGCCACCTCTTCAGTACTATTCTTACCCACAGATTAAAACTGACACAAGAAGGCCTACTCATGTTGAAATCATACATGCATTTCTCAGTCCAGAAACTGCCTTAGTTTGTACCCACTGCTCCCCCAGGACCATCCTATGTATCCTTGGTGATCTGGTGGTGCTGTTTGCTTCTTTATAACCCCAATGCAGTTACTGCTGCTGCGTCAACAGCATCATCGTGTAGAGAGGACTACAACATCCCTAAGCAGGGTCTGACAGTCACACTTCAATTTAAATTGCCATTACTGTCTTATCTCTGCTGTCAGCTTCCCTGGTGAGAGTGAGGGCTGTTTGCAACCTTATTTTCAATTTTGCTGTCTATAAATCACAGGTTCTTCCAACGTAAGCTATTTTACATACTTCCGATGCTCAGAGAGCCAGTCGAGCATCTAATATTGCCAGCCAGCAGATTCTGACACAGTAAATACCAGCACATTTCTCCTCTACTCATGTTAAGCACTGCACTAAGGCAAAGTCTGTCCTACCAGCCCTTCTCCATGCTGCCTGTAGAACCAAAGCCATGCTTGCCTGTTGTTCTCTCACTCCAGGCTCAACCTGGGTGCCTGCCATTACTTGTCAGCTGCCATGCATCAGAGCACTGCCAAAGTATGCAAGCCACCACACAAGCAATCTTTGATCTCTTCATCAGTGTGTTAGTACTTAACATATATTGCCATTTGTCTTGGAGCACCTAAGTCACAGCAATCAACCTTTCATGTGGTCCTGGCCAACAGGCAACAGTTCTGCTTTGGAGATCAGAAGTAGTGTTACCGTCTGTGGTAACAGAAGCAACTTCTGGTTCCTCAGATTTTACTATGGCTTTATTTTCCTTTTTTTTTTTTTTTTAGCTCCTGGCTATCAGATTTGCTCAGTCTATATGTCCTACATTGCATCTTCTTAGATCCTTCTGTTGGCAGAAGGATGATTTATATTAAAGCCCTTTCCTGACATGCCCAGCTTCTCATACCCCCAAAATGTAACTTCCTAAACAAAAACAAGGCAGTTGGCTATCACTCATTCTCTGAAGCACACATCCACTTGCTTTTTTGTATCTGGACTCTTCTGGTTGGGGAGACCTCAGGGTGCTGAGGGGTCACTGGAGCCTACAGACCTTCTTCCACTTCAAGGTTCAGCCCCCAGTGAGTGCCAAGTAAAGCATGATGAAGCTGAAGGCAGAAAGTCACTACCCCATACTCCCAGTGCCACAAGTACCTAGCCATTCAATTACAGTTTTCTTCTGTTGACCAAAATTTGCTACTCTCCCATTCCCAGGCAACTGATATCTGCTCTAGATGAATCTGATGCATTTAGTTTCAAGTAATACCTTACAGCAGGTCATCCCACCTCCTGTCTAGCTTCTTCTGGTCTGTACTGTTAAAAGCAGTAACCCACAGTGCCAGTAGCAAAGGGCACACTGATCAGTATCAAAGTTATTTGCCAACCATCAGATCACAGGGGCAGCCAAGCCCTTTGGTCATAACTGGTCTTTTCAGATACCCTCGCAGCAGTGCCAGCAAACATGGACTTTAACAACAGCCACTGTGCCTTCATTCATCTGCTCAATCTGTTGATGTAGAGGAACCCACCACCTGTGGTGTACCAAGAGCTGCAGTGACACCCACTGGGAAAAACCTGTGCATCCCCCCTCTTTACCAAGGGCTTAACGTTACTTCTTGTTACACAGCATTCAGGGAGATTCCCCTTTATTTAAAGGCCAGTTTAAGGCACAATCACAGCATGGCTTACCAGGTTCACTGAGCTGCAGCATGCCACCTCTGTATGCTAGACACCATAGTACTTCACTACCTCCACACTCCACTTCCATCCCAAGAGGGAGAGACAGCTCCTACAACCAGGTCCTGAGTTTGCAGGGCCAAAGAAGTATCTGTGCCATTCCCACAGAGACCCTCCAGCTGCTGTCCTTGCTCCCTTCCTCCCACAGGCAACCCCACATGGTGGGAGAAGAGCTGCATGGTTTGTAAACACCCTTACATATAATGTCCCATCGCAAACTCCTGAGATCCAGTAAGTGTACTGCAGGGCCATAATGCTAAAAAGAGGAAGGACCTCTGGAAGACAGTTCCTCAGGTGATGGAAGTCTAAACCCACTTCTTGAGTGTCAATGGTCTGGCTCAGCCCTGCACATCTAGTTTCACACAGATGGCAGGAGGAATGTCCAAGTCATTCACAGACAGAAGATTGTAAAAAGTTTTCCGAAAACAGGAATGCAGACAGCTTTGCTGCCTCCCTCTTCTCCTCCATCAGGAAGGCACACAGCTCCCTACACTGCACTCACAGGGCAGGATGGAGCAGACAGCCTTTCCTTGGCAGAGCTGCAGTTCTGCAGCCCCCACCCCTGCCTGTCCAATGGTTTTTTGTCCGGTCCTTATCCCCATTATGAGGAGGGGAGATAATGGTCCTCCATACCTCAGCTTTAGAAATAAACCTCTTTGCCATTAAGCAAAGCAGTCAGCTTCACAGTCCTTCTTGTTCCCCGAGCATTTTTCTCCATACCTTCACAGGGTAGCAAAAAGCTCTAGTTTAGCCTTACACCGCCACCACCACTGCAATGCAGTGATGGACTTGTAAGCAACCTGTGACAGCAGGGTTTTGTACAGCACCTAGCATAGTAAGGCTCCTCTATTGCAATAATTAATTGCAAAAAAAAGCAACTCATTATCACAGTATTATTATTAGAGATTACAATTAATTATTTGTGGCAGACATTTAATAATGCTGCACCACCCACTGGATGGCAGTCCAGAGCAGGAAGGTAAAAGCTATCCTATTTCTGCCTGAAGGAGTTCAAAGGGATTTGGGGAGGACCAGGAATATCCTGGTCTGAGCCAGGCTGCAGCTCAGACATTGAGGTTAACGACTGATTTTTTTGAAATCCCCCAGGACCTTCCACGACCACATGTGGTCAGGACTGGAATCTTCTTCAAGATGACAACCCTCCCCCAGCACAGAGCTCTACCCTCAGGGGCCAAGGGTGGCCTCAGAGATGAGAGCCCCCCCCCTCACCTCCAAACTCCTCAAAATTATGCCCTGAATGCCAGGGTCATCCACAAAGACCTCCAATCCATATAAAGACCAGCTCTGGCTAGTTTGCAAGAGCCCTGCTCAGCTGAGAAGCCCACACGGACCTTCAGCTCCCTGGCTGCATGTTAAAATAGCCTGCAACATTTGGATTGATACTCTGGACAGTCCAAGCAATGGAGAAATCCATGCAAGCAGCCAAAGACAGATGGCATCAGGCTTGCTGTGCCCCCTCCTTGCTGCACGGGTGCTGCAGGACACATGCAGGCTTGGCAAGGGGTCCATGCCACACACCATGTCTCTGCCTCCCTCACTCTTGGTGCCAGGTCCACCGGGAGCAGCCTACTGCAGTGAAAAGAGCCTCTCAACAGCTTCACACTCAAGACACTGCGTGCTGCCAAGTACCTGGCCCAGGCAATGCAGCTGAAGTAGTAAACACTAGCATGGGGAAGGAGACTGCAGAGCAGATGCTCAGCGCTGCCTGTGCTTGAGCAGCCTAGCTGGACGTACTGCTCAGATGGAGACAGCAGGAGGAGGCAAGAGGTGTGAGGGCATATCTGCTCTTCCTCATCAAGGATGGCACCACAGAGACCTTTGCATCCTGTAAGGAGGGAATCGCTCAACTGAAGAGGAAGGAGAAGCATCCAAGATGTCTATGGACATATCTCCATCTCTCCAGCAAGGAGACAGAGGCAGCAACCTGCATGTTAACCCTCAGCAGATCATGTTAATCCCCCAGGCCCCAGGAACCTGGGACAACCAATCGCTGCTCGACACAGAGACGGTTCAGATGGTGGCTCCTGCACTCACCCGCTAGTGATTTTGAAATCACTAGGAGTCACACTAAGAATCTGAACTCCAACAACTGGTATTCCCAAATGTCCCCACGCAAGCACTCACCAGCAAACTCCAGCAACAGCCTCCAGATAGAGTTTTTCATGCAAGTTTTCTCAAAATCAGCTAAAAAATCCCAGTCTGAGCTGCAGAAGCATTTGTTTCTGCTGAGCTCTCAGAGTCCAAACACACACACGCACACACACAGTTTGGCAGTGGTTGTGTTCCAGGGCTGGTAATACGAGCCATGGAGCAGGCTGCCAAGACAAGCAAGAGAACGAGCCAGGCTTCGTTTCATTGGCCACCATACGCTGCATATGGCCCTGGAACCAGCCAGCAGAGTGTTCTCACCCTCCTTGAAGGCATAGGAGACCCTGTGTTTTCAAATACACCTCCACAGGGCCTTCATTAAAGGAAAATGGAAACATAATGTGGCTCTTGCTCTCTTGGTATTTCTCCCTTTCCCCCAATTTGCTCTCAAGCCTATTTCCCTCCCATGGAAAAAGAAAAGTGCCTCCCAGAGCAGACCGTGCAGAAGAATGCAACTTCCATTCAACTCCATGCCTGACTGCTAAAGCGGACTTGGGACCGAGCGCTGGGGGAACCTCCGGGGCCCCTTTCCCCCCGCGGC
>NW_010556496.1:0-18736 GCF_000687285.1 Phaethon lepturus | reverse complement strand
ACAGGGGAGGCGGTCGAGGTGCTGCCCGCCACCCCCAAAAGCGAGAGGGGGGCCGTTGGGTGCAGCTATGGCCACTCAAAACTGAAGGCCCTGCTGAGGGGGTGCAGGAGGGGAACCAACCATTAGACAACGTTAGCGCCATCCCCATCATCCCCAGGCGATGATGCCCCTTCTCCCCTGAGGTGGGAATGTCCTCTGGGAGATGGAAGTGTGACGGAGCCCCGTGAGTCCCGTCACCTCCAACGCTTCCTCCGCTCGGGGTTCGGCAGTGCCATCTCTGCGCGTCCCCCGGGTCAACACACACGCTGACGTGGGGCTGGCGTTCGGCTCAGTCAAGCGTGAAGTGAGCCCTAGAGCTTCTGGGGGGAAAAGAGGAGCCATGGTGTCATCTTCACGTTACGAATATGCTAAGGGTACGGGTGACTGTAAGATGGATGACTTGGGTGCTTCAAATGGATAGTGGTATACAGAAGCATCTTAGTCCTTTGTTAATAATAGTAATTGACTGAAATTACAAAGGAAAAAGTACTTTTAAAGAGCTCTTGGAGTTTCTTAAAAAATGTCCAAGAACTCAGAGACAGGTCATTCTTCACTCCTCCGGGTGGAGTATAAGAATTGTATCATATCCCTCTAAAAACTGTGGTTTTCCTCACACTATGCAAGTTAAGTAGTGCAACTGAACAACTGATCCTTTGTGACTCTCTCGGCTCCCATTTTAAGATTTTCCACTACAAACACAAGGGCCAAAAATACATTTTCAATGAAATCTGAGATTTTTCTTGTGATCTCATAAATCAGGTCTTTAAGGGAAAAAACCCCGGTGCCACAGAATTAACAAACTGCAAGGTTTGTGAAAAGCCACCAGTGTAATAACTGCAGCAGTCACGTGTAGTATATAATACTGAAAAAAAAAAAAAAATTGATGGCTTTTTCACACCCCTGAATGCTGCGAAGGCCTGTTAATCTTTAAACGCCTCCTCATGGCTGTGCTCAGTTGCCCTGAACAGCCCTGCCGAAGTTAATGAAAGCACTCAAAATGAAAAGTTGCAAAGCGATCCCTTGCTTTGCTGAATAAGTAACCTGAAACAATTTAGCCATTAAGATGTAAATTGGCAGAAAGATGGGGAAAGCATGGAGGCTGTGTTTGCTCATTTCCTGTAGATGAGTTTAATCAGAGTAGCATTAAACGCTGCTGCTTATCTAGAAAGTTTACTTTATTTTTGATTTATTGTGCTTTTGCCTATCAGATGTTGAGCTGGTTTTCTAAGCCTCTTACTGCTTTAGTGCCTCCTGATGCTGTGGAGTTTTGGATGCTCAGCAGGCATTCTTAACTCTTAAGGCAAATGCTTTAATACTAGCTAATAATACTGCCCTGCTAATACCAGCACACTGTGTTACTATCAGCAATTTCGTAAATACGGCTTATTTTAATTCAGATAAAACGTTGTGGTTTTAGAGAACCTTGGTCACAGTAGTTCTAGAGTCTTACCTTTAATGAGGAAAGCAACGTTCGGAGTGCTTACCCTGCTGTGGGGAAAACAGGGCATAGCTCAATTCCTTTAGGTTTCTATAAAGTCCCATGTTCAAATTGCACAGGTAATACTGCTCCATCATGTCAAGTTACATAGATGCATAAAGGTTAAATAGCCAAACCCCTTATTTATAGCATTAGGCACTTTGGAAGTCTCCTCTGAAGACATTTACAAGTATTCATGGGTTACACCTTATCTCTCTTTTATCAGAAAATCATTAATATTTTTTATTTCATTTCTGTTTGAGAGATAAGGAAGCCACCCGGGAAGAAACAAACCCAGAGAGATCTGACAGTACTGAATAAGCCAAACAGCGACTGAATATAAACCAACAAAGCCATTCAACTGCGTGTGCTGTCCCCTTGCATGTCATCCCATGAGATATTAGATTAGCCCAGAAAGAGCACATTACAGCCAGTGCATTTGATACTGTGCTCCACCTAAATAAAACCTTAGGGCTTAGAATGGAACACGTTCTGTCAAATCTACTATGATTCAGACATAATTATGCAAAATAAAACTTCTTTTTTGTTTGGTGTGAGCTTTGTTGACTCGCTCCCTTCAGTTCCACACGCAATTATTTGTTCACTTAAATAGACTGAGAAATGAGATTGATTTTCCCTCATCCCCGTCTTCTCTATCTCAATAGGCAGTGTTAGCAGGGTGTTTCAGAATCCCTGAAACAACCCATAAATGAACGGAACTATTCTCTGTTTATCTGAAATAAACTACTTCCTTGCTCTCTCGTTCTGAGCCTTTCCGCATCTGTGATGAGATCTGTAAAATAGGTAGCTGAAGAAAGAAACCATCACTGCTCTTAAAAGTTTGTTCTAGTAGTGGTGGAAACGCATGCTCTGTGTGTTACTTTCACTGTAATATAAAGAACACACAGAGTAAAGCATGAAATCATTCTACTTACTGAATTCACGTTTCTCCAAGTTCATGCCAACCTGTGTACCTTGAAAGCCTAATTCCTATGGAATGGGGTTCCTCACAACAAAAGCAGGAACAGTGCTGCACTCTGCCCTTGCCCTTGCCAAGAGATTAAACAGCAATACGTCAATACCAAGAGCAAAATATGATGCACATGCAAGAGAGCAATATGCACAATTTTTTTCATGTGGCACAACAGGGGATACTTCACTTCCCATATTTATATAATTACAAACAAGTGTTGACATGATGTGTGGCAACAGGAAAGTAAACGAATTAAGTGATTTTTATCTCAATCTTGTTATTATGTACCAGAGAATGTCTGTTAGGTGTCTTCACAATGATTGTTTCCAATTTAGAGGGCTGTTACCACTGATACTAGCGCTCAGCGTACATGTGTATTCTGCATCTTGGCACTAGAAGTAGAAATAGGTCAGCTGAGCACGGCAGCGTACTGTAACTGCTTTTCATTAATGTCTTTCCTTTGAAAGTTCAGCACTGGCCTGCAAATTGGAAAACCTGAACTTATACCTTTCTGTGTGTTTTCATTCCATGCCATGCACTAATAATTTCTAAAAGGTTTTATTTCTTTTAAATGGGAAAAAGTTGGGGATTTTTATTATCTCCTTTGAAAAAAAATGAAGTCTTTACAAAATGGTTTACTCCATATGAATGAGTAAAGTCCAGAAACAAAAATCACAAAAGAGGTAATAAATTGAAGCAAATGAGAATATATGTCAAAAAAGGATAAAAAAGGCCTTTGGCTTTTCTTACCAATTTATGACAATTTCACTTAAACAGAATTGAAAACCAAGGTCTGAAACCTTCAACCTACACTTCCCCAGTAGAATTTTCCTTTCTGGTGACATGAAGAACCTAAGTGAATTTTCAGACATTTTAATCCTGTATAATCAAAACCAGAGACATTTTAATAAAGTCTCATGCTTTAATAAGACCTCCCAGCTATATTTTTTGATCTGTGTTTCCATTGTAATTGAGTTAATATATTGCACCCAATTCATCCAAAAGTCTTGGATAGTTTGGAATGAGTATGATATATGTATATTAAGCAACCCCATCCACCCAAGTACTCCGAACCAGAACATTGCATGCCCTTTTTAAATTTGTTTCGTCACGTGTGGATGACCACACTTGCCTAAATAAGCTATAGAGAAAATGATGAAATTTAAAACATTAACTATTATAGGAAGGTCTTAAAAGCATTTGTTAAGGAAATTACAACCTTCTTCTTTAAACTATCCCATATAATTTAAAAGAAAATTGTATTCTTCCTCCAAAAATGCAATAAAATACCTTGATAAGAATGTGGAAGTTATATTAATCTCTATTCAGTCCTGGAGGTATAGAAATGTAATTTCTATGATGTTCTCTACAGTTACTGCTGTTAAATTCTGCAGTGCTTTTCCTTTAGGGAAAATAACACCGAGTATCAGAGAAACCCTCCTAAAGGTGAAATGTCTGTGGCAGAAGTCCTCTTACCTAAGAAATGTAACCGAGATCAGACAAGTATTCCTATGCTATGGGCTAGGAACCACAGAGGCATCTTTCCTCTCTTAACTTCAGCTCTAACATTTCAAGCTTCTTCTAATTTTGTATAAATTCAACCATGTGTTAACAATTGAAATTTAAACAATGAAACTTGATTATCAAGCCTAAGAGAGGAATAGCTGGTGCAAACACATTAACACATACCTTGTTTTCTTTAAAATGTTTAGTAAGCAGATCTTATCTTATTTCCTGATACTAACATCACTCACTGGAAGAAGCACTGCCAACAATAGACACCATTAAGCTGATAGAGGCTGTTGGTGAACTGACCACACAGCATATGGGAATACAGTTTTCACAGTGCATACCTAATGATACCCCTGAAACCATTCTGCGAAGCAACCGGGTAAAACCCCAAAAGCTATAAACAATACTGGTCTACTTACCAAAGCCCCAAGACATGAACAAAAGGATAGATCCCAGAAATAGCACTGGGGCCTGAATCAGCAAACTGACACAGAGATCAGAACCACATGAGTAAAGCCTTTTCCCCCCAAATGCCATGTTTCTCCCTTTGAAATAAAAGGAAAGCTTATTCACAGAATCACAGAATCACTAAGGTTGGAAAGGACCTTCAAGATCATCAAGTCCAACCATTAGTCCAGCGCCACCATGTCCCCTAAACCATGTCCTGAAGCGCCACATCCACACGTTTCTTGAACACTTCCAGAGATGGCGACTCCACCACCTCCCTGGGCAGCCTGTTCCAATGCCTGACCACCCTCTCAGTGAAGAAATTTTTCCTAATATCCAATCTAAACCTCCCCTGGCACAACTTGAGGCCATATTTGAAGGGATGTGTTTCTGGTATATTATAAACAGGATATTGTGATTTAAAGCATGAGGTGAGTGAGACCTGTTGGGTTGGAGTCATAGAAATGTAGTTCCAAGTCATGGAACAGTCCTGAACATCTTTATCCCTTTCCATCTGCAGAAATGAGGGCCTGAGCTGAATTCTGCAGAAACAAATACATTACTATCACCTCTAGCACCATGAAGGCTTTCTTTAACAATTCTGCCACTGTGTGACATCCCTCCAACTCGTTAGCCCTATAATACTAGCTGGATTAAAACATTAGTCAGTTTAATAAAAACCAGAGCTGGTCTTTTGTGTGGAAAAAGGGCCTTTTTTCACTCACTGCTCAAGGTGGGACCAAACTGCCAGGTGCCCAGAATCCTGCTGCCCCAGCTGCTCTGTTACAAAGACTATGAATGCAATAAAATGTGAAGATTCAAGTAACATCCATACATCCTGACAAATGTGTTCCATTTCTTTGTTGATGATACAACAATATTTCTGGAATTGTTTACAACAATATTTCTAGGATTGATCTGTCTGTAATCGACAAAGGATTGATACGTCCTGACGTACAATAAAACTGCCGGTAGGACTAGGACACGTTTACATTTACAGCATTGCGGTTTGAAAAGTGTACTTTAAGAATATTGTATATTAGAAAAATACTGCTGCCAACTTGGTGGACGCCTTTGCCTTGTTTGAAATGAGAATGTATGAAGAGTATTTTGGTAAGATTTATAAACAACATTTTATCCTCTTTACAGAGTTTTCTTTATCTCATCAGAGAGATTTACTGACGATCATAAGCTGCAAAAAGACTAAAATGGCAGAAAATCTCTCACAGTTAATTGCAACAAAACCGTCCGAGTCCCACGAGACATAGAATGCAATCTGTATCCTCAGGAAAATAAGAAATTATGAGGAAGCTGAAGCATGCTGTGCTATTTCGGTTGAGCACAGGACAGCTGGAAAAAACATATGTGAAGGAAGTGGCTGTCTGATATTTGCCCTCTATTCTAATGTGTTCTTCCTCTGCTTTCTCTAGCCCGTCTTTCTCCAGCTATACAGGATAACAATTTCCAAGAACCATAGAACAGAAACACACGCATTTAATTGTCTTATAAATTGAATTATGATTTATGACAGGTTTTACATTTCACAGGTAAGATATTATGCAAATTCTCAGCAGACCCTTTCATTTAAAAGCTTGCACAAAATATTTTTGGTAGCTTCCCACTTGATTTTATTTCTGAAATAGACAAACTGAACACGTGTACCTGTGTCTCAAAGCCCAGACAGTACATGCTTAATTATGTTCAGAAACCTAATCCGTGAATTATGGAATGCAGCATAATTCATTTCTACGTTAGCAAAAGTGTGCTTTAAAAGTGATGGAGCATCCCTTACCATATGCTTTATGGTTCTTCCATTTGCATTTACAAAGAAGGAACAACCATCCTGAATATTTTAATAGCTGGATATATAACCACAGCTCATTTTTCTTTCTTATCCATCCTATCAGATCACCTCAAATATAATCTTAATTCTTTTACCATATCTGCTAAGATGTAACAATAAAAGTGTATCAGTATACTTATGTTGAAAACAGTGGCCAATATATACGAACTAATCAGAAGATCCACCTGGCCAAGCATTTCATCTCTGACAACATCCACTAACTCTGCCATGCTTGAGGGAAGAGGGTAAAGCCAAGGCAAATACTGAGTTATACTTCCCTCTGCTGTACTCTTGCAGCTTCCAGCAAACTGTGACTGAGGGAATTCGTGAAGTAGGAGGTTTCATCTGCGTAATTAAACCCCCTCTTAGCGTTAGCCCGGTGTTCTGAATTAATTGCAAAAGGTCACATCAATTAATTTCTGTCCAGCTGGGCTGGATCACGTATTGATCCCCTCAATCAGGAGGCTGAGTGTCAGGATTTTAAACAGTGGAGTGATACAGTTGGCACACAGATTCCTGTTTTGTAGCTGCATCTTTTGGGGTGGGAGATGAGGGTACAGTGCAAATAGCACTGAAAGGGACACCAAGATGAATGCTTACGAGAAAAGGACTGTGGAATAGCAATGCCTAAGGTGTGTGCTTCGAACTGGACAAAACAGTAGGGAAAATTATCACAAAATATCCTGGGTATCCAGAGACTGAAATGTGTTTTACTGTGTTCATCTCATCTGTACTCACTGTGCCTGAGTGTTTCACATCCACAAAGTTTTGTTGAGGATAAGGCTCCTGGACAACAGTAGACAAATGCATTTTGGGTGTTCGGAAGCAGGAAAATAAACATCTCCCTTTCCCCTCTCATCTTTGTTTTAAGAAAAAAAGAAGAAAAAGTCGTTAGCTGTTTCACAGTTCAATCGCCACATTGCAAAACACAGCACGATGAGGGCTAGGATGATACTTCGGGCTTTTCCCCTTTGTCTAGCAGACCAAGTCACACTTCTGGAAAAGCCACGTACTACTACTCCAGAGCAACGTTTTTCCCTGATCAAGCATGGGATTAACTCCAGGGCAGCATGCTTACAACAAACTGGGAAAGGACATACCTTTAAAGCTTTGTCAGTGGGATGTAAGCAGGACAGTTTTTTCATACTGTATCTTTCATGGTGTATTTTATCCTGAGCATTGGTGTGAGGCAGGACAGACAAAGACAGAGAGACCAGAAGAATAATGGTGGATTGGTGACTGATTCTTCAGAGCCTGAGCTATCATTTCATAACGCGATGTTTACAGGTTTTGTCAGGGATTTCCCATTCCAAGCACGTTGTGTTTCACCTCGAAGTTACGATCTATCAATTGTATTGAACGGTGATGGAAGGCAAAATCAGAGAACAGGATTTTCAAGAAATGCCCTTGGCGCGTTGGAGCTATAGACAACCACAGAGATTATGCTAATCCCCAACCCCCAGTAGGGAGGATATTAAGGTTATGCAGCTCTGTCTGCCCGAACAGAGCTACACATTTTTCCCCGTGCTACAGTTACGTTGCCGGCATCTGCGGCGGCGACTGCGCGTGGCGGCGACGGACCAGAGCACTGAGCAAGCGCAGGAGGGAGCTATGTGAGATGCCGTTAGCCAGAGCCTACGTAATAACATGGGATCACAGGGAAGTACTGCCCACAACGCGTCCGGGAACGGTGCTGGAGACAGCTGATCCTTGTCTACTCAGCATCAGCCCAGTGTTTCCTCTGCTGCTCCTGTTGCCTGAAACAGATGATTTCCACAGAGAACAGTAAAACTCCGTAATCGCGACCAGGCTGCCCGAAAGCTGCTGAATGTTACAGAGGCACATGGGTGGAAGGGCTGCTTGGATGGTCAAGGCCTGGTAATGAGGGACGTGTTCACACTTTTGACATTGTCCAACGCCAAAGTAAGGATTGGGTAAGCTCTGCATCCCGCCCAGCTACCTCACTTAATTGAGGATCTTCAGGGAAATGAAAGGTGGTCATCAAAAATAGGATTGAGCACTCTGCATTTTCCTGATGAAGAACATTCTCCTCTTCTCATTCCCAATGGACACATCCTTCAGGGTGTGTTTGGGGTGGATCTGTACTGCTAACTGCCTTAGCCCCGGAGCACAGGTGACCCAATAGTAGGGATGTGTCCTGAAGGCTAGTATTTGCAAAATACATCTTGTCTTGCAGTATATTTCATGGAAAACATATTGACACAATATTTTCATATTGTCATGACTAATATCAAGTGCTGTTCTCAGACATTATTTGAATTGTTTAAAAAAAAAGTGAACTTCTATTAATACCATATGGAATCATATTAACCCTGCTGCTAAAATATTCATGAAGGCGGCAAATCCTTCCATCTTCTCCTGCTCAAAGCAATAGCAAAATAGACATAAGCTGTGTGACTACCAGTTTGTGGGTGATAGAATTCAAGGTCATGTTGAATTACTAATCATCTAACCATCACTTTGCAACACACAGTCACACACGCAAAGCCCACTACACTGGGTTGTGTTACAACAGAATAGTGGTAATGGGGAAGAAAAGTAATTTCTTAAAATGCCAATGATTTTTCTGGAGTTCACACTGTATTTACCCTATAATTATAAGTACAGGTTAACGCTAAATTTTCTGGTTTTCTGTACTGTGTCTTTAAAAATAAAACTCTGCCACAGTCAAACGAAGGTTTAAGTACCTACAGTTAAATGGTGTGATTCAATGTTTTCAGATTCTCTAGTGTGACGCTGCGGGGCATGTCTCAGGATTAAAATAGAGGCGAACAACACAGCGGTAACTGCTCACTTATTCCCGTCTTCACTGCCAGGCAGAAGAAATAATACTTGTTAAGTTCATGGCTTTCCCTCCCCACCGGCTCACGTGGGGTTGGAGCTTCACTCCCAGATCGTCTGACATCCATTGCGTCGCGCATCAGCATCACCTTTTTCTGCAGAGGGGCATGGGAACATGTCCTCTAGCTAGCTGGGCTTTCTCTTACTACCTGGGGCTGTTACGCTCGAAGGTAAATGAACTCCAAGTTTCTATTCTACCAGGATTTGGAAGTTAGATGTGCACCTCTTGCTAGCAAGGCATGACCATTAATAGGAAGGGTTTTAAGGGACTTCGGTAGCGTACAGTCCTGCATAGAACTGCCCGGGTTTTATCGCTTTTCAGGCACGCATGCGTGCAAAAGGGGGTAAGAATTTGAGTTCCAATTAACAGCTAATATCGAGTCTTTGGCCTGATGCCACACACATCCTATGGTGCTACAGTCCTACTGTTTTCTAAAATTAATTTCCCTTTAAAAAACGTATCTCTAGTCCTTCTTGATTACAGCAGAGGAAAAAGAAGTATTAGCTTTTGTATTCATTAAATTGCCTGAACGAGCCCCAAGACAAAGGTCATTGACATTTCTTGAATGGAACATTTTTTTTTTCCAGAATCTGCAGTTTCATCAAAGTATTCCTTTGGAACTTGCTTTTTTTTCTAAAAGACTTTAGAAAAAAAGCATTTTTTACTTACTAATTTTATTTCAGTCATATCAAAATCATTAATTTCGACCAGAGAAAGCCATGTAGCTTTATCTACCATTCTTACGTATTTGGCTTAGACTTTTGTAATATATTTTAGAAATACTTTAGTATAAAAGTCAAAATAGGATAAATGGCAAAACTCAGCATCAAATAGTTCTGGCCTATTAAATGAAGCAAGTCATCCCAGCTTTCTGGACTTGAATACATTTTTGCCACATCAGCCCCACCTAAAAGTTAGTGCTTTTAAGCTGATAATGAAGAAGAACCTTGAGATGCTAGAATTCGTTAAGAAATGGCAATTTTATTTTATGGTCTGCACTTTTTTAAAAGAATTATCTTGTATATATTTCCGAATACCTGTGCTTAGTATTGATAACGTTATCAGACTGTTGACAAATTTGACATTTCTCATTAGTGCCATTAGGGTTCAGAGTAAACAGTTCAATTGTTATTATTTTCAACAGGTCTATCCAGCTGCTCTGTTTGTCCTATGAGCCCAAGTGCCTCAAAATTCTGTCTAACTGCAAGAAAAAATAGACACACCTAAGACAGCAGCCGAATGGTCTGCAGAAGTTCTCAATTCAAAAACCTGCAAGGTAATAAAATACTGAGATTGTGGTTACAGCATTAAAAAATAAAAGTAAAATTAAAATAAATGCAAGTGCAGTATACATACTACATCATTCATCTGCATTCTTCAGTTTTAAACAGAGTCTCAGTTTTAAAGCTATATTAAGCTGCTACACAATTTCCTTTTTACCAGACCAGATTGTGAAAGAACATCTAAATTCTTCTGCTAAATTTATGTTTCATTCTGTTGCAGAACACAAAGAGCTTTAATGCACAACACACAAATTGTCATGTTCTTGTCTGGGGAACAGTCTTGAAATCATTAGTCAGCGTGCCAGCATAAGGAACACAACACAGAATCTGTGAGATGCATATGGTAACAGCTTTAAGTCTTATGACCAATCTGTTTTTTATAACAGTTTGTGAATACCTTTAAAGTAAATTAGATCTATTAATCTATCTCTGATTTTGGATGGGGTTTTTATCTCACACCAATTGTTTCTTCGCAGATTTTGATGTTTTCTGTTTTAAACTTATGTGCTGTGGTTGGAATACCAGAGTAGATAGAGATCATTAAAATCACATTTATCATCTTAAACTGTTATTGTTGGGTTTGGAACATATCCGGTCCTTTTAATGTGTTCTCCTTAAAGAGAAATAAATTACTTCATTTTCCTGGGAAAGTCCAATCTGTTCTTGAGAAAGCCTTGCTGTAAAGCTGCCTATACCGTCTACTTGGTTTTCATAATGCTTTTTATTCTTCTATTTTGTTTCGCCGGCGCCCACCTCCAGGAAGGCAATTTTGCCTGCGTGACAAGACTGGCACGTGGCACACTGCAGGGAAACACGCACCTCGCCGGAAAGGTCTAGTCCCACAAAGAAAAATTGTTTGTCTGAAAGCGTGCAGCACAGCTTTCATTTGCTCTAATTAAAGCATAAATGGCATTGTTCTAAGGTTCTTTAAATCAGGTTTATTAAGCCGCATGCCGCATTTTGGAATGCAATTAATGTGTGGCTAAGCTTTCCATTTCCTTTAATGTCACAGGGGATGTATTTGATAAAATATTATTTAATACTTTAACAGAGGCTACAGAAACTGAGATTAGGCAAGTTTCTAATAAATTAAAGACCAAATAGAGCTCAGTGAATCAACCTTTTTTTCTGGCAAGAGTAATTTCTTCTGCATGTTACATTCCCCTGTACGTAACTTACATTTCAAAATCCTGCTCCCTAAAATCAAGGATTTATATACAGTTCATCCGGTTTATGGGCAAGATCATTTTGACACGAACAGTAACAGTCACACAAGGGTCATGGGAGGTTATTTAAATTATACAAATGTCGTACAGATGTAAATGAACGCCTGCGTTCTGCTTTCATTGCGCAGGTTAGACTGTGTATTAATCTATCAGCTGAGCCACTGGAATCACGGGCATTGCTCTGAACGCAAGGTTGAATTTCAGAAGTAGAAGAATCAGGTCCCAGAAAATCTCTTGGGTTTGCCATTTTAAGGGGCTAACTAAGAAGACTCGTAGACCAGTTTTATAGCAGGTTAACACAAGTGCTTGCAGGATCACATGCCGTGAAACATTTTCATTAAAAATAAAGTGTAGGGACAAAATGCCAAGTTGCAGCATTACAGGTTGGGGCATGTCTATCCCAAAGCTCACATTCACCTATGGACAGCAGCAGGATGGAAACAGAGTTAGGAGCCACAAGTGCCAGGCTGCAAGTCCCTCACTCATATGAATGAGTAGGTCTGCAGGATCCGTTCCTTTGCACCTCCAGGAGTTCTGAGGAAACCAAATTATCCCACAGATAACATGACATCAATTTCTTACTGTCCACATGGTGGTCAATTACTCGCAAAACTTTAAATCAAAAGAGGAAACGATGACCAGGCAAGGTGTGGGAACAATGCACCATGGAAAAAACCCAGCCATTCAAGCTTGCTTTTATTAAAAATACGATAGGTTTACAATGATGAGAATTTCACATTGCATTTCTTAAAGTATTTTTTCTGCTTCATGTCAATATTAAATGAAATTCTGCAGTTCTTGCATAATGAGCAAGGGCTCATTAGTGTGAGTGGTTTAAAGAAGTATGCAGATGTAAGGAATGAGTATTAATGAACAGTAAAATGAGACCAAGGTACTGAATATAATTTAAATCACTGAGAGAGCAACTCTACATAACGTACAAGACTTGCGCTCTATGAGCAACTGAAAAAAGCACCAAACCTGAAAAAATCATTTAAAAGAGCATAACGTTACTTAACTATTAAGATCTCTTGCTTATTTGCTTCAATAATTTTGCATCTCTTTCCCACAGTTCACACACACGGTATATTTGCCTGGTGACTGTGCAGCATTGAGGTATTCTAGCTGTCAAGACTTATATTTTGCATTCTTCATTTCCATTAAGGACATTGCTTGCAGTTAGGAAGACATTTGGGCTTGAAAGTCTGACTTGTACAAGTAACCCTTAGTTTTACAAAGAGTCCAGATCACAGAGGCGGAAGCAGCAGAGAGGGATGGATGTAAGGTAGTGAAGGAACAGCATGTCTGTTAATGTAGGTGCGGTGCTTAGGACAATATAGTTAATTTTTTCTGAGTCTGCTCCATTGATGAGTAAAAGATTGATGTAAGGTCAGAAATAAGATATAAATTAGTTTATTAGCAGTAATAATTTTTCAGTAGATTCAGTCCATGAATCCAGTTTCCCTGAGGAGAAGGCATTATTTACCACCATCTAGATAAATAAGGAGTTTAACTTCGGGTCTACAGAAGAGCTCAAAACCAATTCATACAAGGGAAACCATCATTTGGATGGAAATAAAAGATCTGTGATATTGAGTCAAATGCACCCCCAGTGCAAAGGGTGGTTACAAGGTAAATAAAAGATCTAAGATGCAAAGGCAGATACAGTCACAGTGCAAACATTCCTGACTAATCCCTAATCCATATTTGTAATGAAAAAGAGTTTAGGATCCACAAAACTAAAATCTCGCATTGGTTATGTCATCTCTGATATGCTTCTTAGAGACAAATAACAGCATGTTAGTAAAGGCTTGCTAAACCAATGATCCCTAAATATGAGGAATGCAGAGACAATGGTATTGTTGTACCACTGTCGTATCTGGCAAAAATGAGAAATAATATCTACCCAGACATCAATTTGGCTTTGACACAGAACAGCACAAAGTCAAAAAATATTTCTTTCAGTCCAGTGGAATTACATCTGACCAGCATTTCCCAAAATGCCTTTTAAAAATCCCCTAATAAACTCAGTGGGTTATGAAGTAATGTTGGATAGCAGACACAAAACAGCAAGAGATAATAATATATGTTGTTGGTTTTATTTACTTACTTATGACACAAAATTACTGTTGGAATACGTGCTGGAAGAAGAAAATGCATGGACAGATGTAGAAATGCTATGTTTCTGTCCTATGGGTAGGAACAATTTGGGAAAAACCAGGGAGCCAGCTTATCAAAATAGTGTAACTGGATGAAAGTAATTTCTTCCTGTGGACTGCCTTCTTTGCAAATGAGTGTCAAGATAGAGCAAATACATTTTTACCATGATATTCAGTGAGTGTAAGTAGTATTAGATAGCAGTATAAAAAGATATTTTGCAATTTTATTGGAGCCAGCACAGCCTTCCTCTATCCAGCAGTAAAATTACAGATCAAAATGAAGAAATTTTTGTTTCATACATACCAAGGTGCTATGTTCAGGGAGGTACTGTGAAAGAAACACAAAAGTAGACCCTCTCGATCCTACTCACGTACTGTCTCCTGATAATAGACAATATATTGTTTCTGTTGTCAAATAGGAAATGAAATTTATAAGTGGATTGAGAGTCTTAAATACCTCCAGCAAGCTGTTATGAAGTTCTTGATAACCCGTCCTATCTATTTAAGCATAGCACCATTAATTTATCTATTCAGATATTTATTTGGCCCTTATCTCTCTCTCCCATGTGACTTTTCAACAAGGCACAGATTTAAAAAACGTACGTTCAACCCCTATGCATATCTTCTTGTCTTTTATCCAGCTATAAATGACATCACTGTCAATGGGAAGACTCCAAATGACATCAGTCAGAGATGGTGAGTGCTTTTGATCATTAAAAATGTTTCATTATTTATTTGTAATATTTCTTTCCCAAGGAAAAAAGTTCTATTGGTGGTGAGTTCAAAGAGTTTGTTACATTTGAAAACCAAACACAATGCTTGGTCCTGTTATGCTGAATAAGAGTAGAAAAAAAGCAAGAGAATTCATGGGAAAGGGTCAAGAGCTGTAGACGGAGCCAAAGCAAAAATATAGCCAGAATCCTGAAAATCACTATTGATGGAACACAATGAACTTCCCTGAAGCCAGATGTGCTGCTCCCAGTTCTCACACCCCTGAACTGACATCCACTGGTGCTGCAGAAGACATTCTTCCCGTGTTTGTAGCCCCTACACAAGCACCTCTGAATGCAGCACTTTTTTTTTTCTTTCTTGCCAGGCCCAGAAGGCTTCGTGGGGAAAGGTCACTGGGCGTTATGGCTGGTTCAGGGTACTTGAGTATTAAAATACCAGGCTCACAACTGATTCTCCAGTCCTACCCACTCACTGAACATACCTGGCAGGGTGTCAGAGTAGGCTCTCTATGAGAAAAGTGCAGAACCAGAACCTTTAATGTCATCTTTTTTTTCAATCACCCTTCAAGTCTCACTTTTTCCAAGTCCACATGTTTCCTCCAGCAAGGATGCTGTTGAGTAATGAATTGGAGCTGTAAATCTGTGGTGATTTGAGACCTGGCATTCCCATGGGTTTCACAAGGTTGTCAATGCCTCCTTTGTGATGGCAGTTTCTTGGGAGCGGTCCTGAGCCTTCCTTTTCCCTGCCTTGGGCTGAGAGCTTGGTTGGCCCTCGGCCAAGATGCAGAGAGCTGCTTAGGTGGCTGTTAATTTTGAAAAGGCAGGTGAATGAGGATAATACGTCCCTCTGAAAACTCTGTGGCACGGTATTTCTGATAGACTTTATAATCCTCTGGCTGTATGAGCTAGCATTGTTTTATCTTCAGTGGAAACATTAAGCTAGTTCTCTACAGAGATGGAGAAAAACGAGTTGTTGCATTGCTCAATGTGTGCTAACGTTAATCTGTGGGTGGACCTGGCCACCTGAGCCCACATTGACACAAACTGGGGCAGATGTGTGCCTATAAACGAGTGGCACACATTCGTTTTACTGAGGGGAGACTCAGCTACGCCGTAAGGGCCTGTTAGCAACTGCTCATCAAACTGAATTATAGTTAAAGCCCACTGAGAGAATCTTAAGCACCCATAAAAATGCAATATTTACTCCAACATCCACCAAAGATTCAATCCAAAATGGCGATCCTTTACCACAGCTTAGAAGCATATTTAGGGCTTTGTGTTCCAGCTGCACAGACTCCAACATGGAAGTTGCTATTGAATGATCTCTGTCCTGCTCTGGGCTATGGCTTTTGTACTGCGGAGGGATTTCCGCTGAGAAAACTCAGTATTTTCCTGAAGACTTGAACAAGAAATTCCAAATTCAAAAGCAATAATTCAGTGCTTAACTGAATCCCACTTGGACGGACTGTTGTTATTATTTTGAAGCAAATATTTACGTAGCATGTGGTGGCCAACACACTAAGGCATGAGGATAGTGACAATCCTTGCTTCATGGAGCCTGCAGCAAAACTGCTGAGCCATAGCAGATAGACAAGACAAATCTGTGGGATGGGGTGGGAGGGCAGGCACGACGGGATTCCAAAAAATCCCAAACAAACCCCAGTCAGGGAATCAGCTTCCAGAATATTTATTAAGGTTTTCAAGGCATCAAGGACAAAAGAGTCTTTCCAAACATAAACTCTCATCCCACACAGACAATGCTTGTACTTGCATGCTGTTGTCTCAGCGAGCTTTTGTTTTCAGTGGAAAACCTTATTGCTCTGGAATATAGTTGCCGGGAGTTGAGTTGGCAGATGTGATGTTGACTGCAGAGAAGTGCGGCACGTGGAAGATCACGATTCATTTACCAGAGGGCTGAGTATGGCTTGTTTTAGCCTGTATGGCTTGGGATCAGCGTTAAAGGAGAAAAAGAAGAAAAAGAGAAAAGGAGGGAGAAAAAGAAGGGGAAAAGGAGGGGGGAAAAGAGGGGGAAAGGGAAGTGAAAAGGAAATACGTCACAATCGTGTTCAAACACAGTGTGTTTTCCAGAGGAGTTCAACCTAAAGGGACTTACTTCCCAGACAATTTCAATGCAACATATTCTTTTACTTAGAGTTCAAGTTTAAGACCTTTCTTTTTCCACTGACCAATAACGGACAGAAACACCAGCAATTACTGCAGCACAGCCGACATGAAGTAGCTTGATGAACATTACTTGATGAACAAAGGTATTAGCACTTTACACATCCTCATGAGTAAAGCTGACATGAAATTTCTCCACTGCTTAGAAAGAACAGTCTGGCTAATTCAGGGAAATACTAGCATAAAAAAAGTTGAATCGCAAACTATGAGGGTATTTCAGCTCTAAAATCCAGTGTTAGAGTTTGCCTTCTTCCTTGTCGACTGAAAATCAAACCCCATCAAACGCTTGGGTATCAGTGCAAACCCTTATGGGAATCAGATCTTTCTGGTTGCCATATGCCCAGGTGCACTAGGATTTACTTCCACCTGCTGCTGAAATAAGCACAGCGCGGCAGTGAGTGTCAGCCCACGTTTTCTCGTTACCTCCATCTTTGGGCTCGCCTGCATTCCCTTCCTTTTTCAGACTCTTCCTCTCATCCCCAGGCAGCTGCTCACAACCCACTCCTTCCTTTCTTGTTCCAACGAGGTCCTTTTAAGATTCGTATTCTTTTTGATCTCTGGGCTCTCAGACTTGGCAAGCCAGCTTGTAACTGCCCGGGGCCTGGAAAATAGCATTTTCCCGACCGATTATTGAGTTACTGTTATTTTAGCTCCCTTGAAGTTGCTTACCGCAGGTATCGTGTCTCAGTCACTGTTTTGTTGCCCATTGGTTTCCATCTTCTCGAAGACTAAACAGCTTTCTTGGACTTAACCCTATAAATAATCTTCACATGCACAGGCTGAAGCATATAAACTCTTTGTGAAAGGAGTATACTTAATTCCCCTGGTTCTCCAAACCACAGGAGTTAAGATCAGCTGTCTAGAACGTTATACTAACAATTCCCAGATTTATAGGCTAGATCACTGGTGGAAAAGACTTCCGTGCCGCAGGGTCTCTGACACTTGAATTTGCTTCCCTTTGTAGGTCTTCTCAGCTCTCTGCTGTTCACATGAGTAGAGGAGTGAGGGGGTAGGCGAATATTGTATAAGTAGGTATCTTCCTTCAAAAACATCCCAGCAACCAGAGCTTTCACATTTTGTAAATTCACTTGCTAAAATTTTCCCTTTGTTTAACATTTTCTAGTTTTCCAACACTTCTGTTTCCCTACCTTTTTTCCTCCTCCCCCTGCAATTTATAATATTTTCATACCACTTCTTTTTATAAACCATTTTACACCGAGAATATTTTTCCAATATGGCCTCAAGTTTCTTACTTTTGGGGATTTTTTTTTTTTAAAGTGGGGGGAACCAAATAGAAGAGAACACTTCTAGCATAAAATGGAAGATATTTTTCAAGACCTCTTAAAATACACTGTTTGTGGGTAGAATAATGCACTGAAAACAGAAAACACTGCATCCTACTTTGCTTAATTCCCCACTTCTGCTACTTAGAATGAAAATGAGATACGCTGAAAACCTAAGGAGACAGGACCCGGAAAAGAAAAAGAACTTGCAAATCCATTTCCAGTTTTCAGGGAAAGTGTAGCTTAAATCAGCATGTGTGTCAGATTTAGCAGCGGAGTTATATGGTGAGCGCCTCTGACATGACGCTACAAAAAGCTGCGGCGGGAGCAAAAGAGGAGATAGGGCTGCAACAACCGCTGTCACTAACCCGAACCCCCGTTCGGGTCCACATAACTCTGTATTAAACTCCTTCGTGTCTTTTGATACCTTGAATGTGCCCGTGTCCCCCGTCACTGCTCGCAAGGCGGCACAGGAGCAGTGAGAGGAAGCCTTCTGGATCCATCTGGAGTTGACTTCTCTGATCAACACTGAGTGCGAGGCTGAGCAGCTTTCTCCAACTCAGCACCGAGGTGCAATTGCAACAGCAGGAGTTTCGTGGCACTTTGTAAGAAACTGCTGGAGCCGCTGCAAAATCCACCCAGACGGAACATCAACTGCTGTATGAAATGCAGGAACTCGTCGCAGAATTAGGAAATGTTGCTTTGCGATGCAGGAAAAA
>NW_010556495.1:382-34759 GCF_000687285.1 Phaethon lepturus | reverse complement strand
CAGGATGGCCGCAGCAGCAACGGCGCCGCGGAGCTGGGCGAGGTGACGACGCGCGCGACTCAACCCGCGGCTGCCAACGGGAGGGTCCGGGCTCACGTGCGGGTACTTTCCTGCGCCAGGCCAGCAGATGAGTAAAGCTCAACCTCAGCGCTGCGATCAGGAAGAAGAGCTATAGCACTTTCTATCTTTTAAGTGTCTGGTCTGTGTGTGACACTAATTAGTTATTATGGAAAGTTATTGCTATTCAATAACGTGGCCTGCTGACAAGGTATTATTTACTGCCTGCGCTGTGGTAGCACTCGCAGACCTCGGAGGGGTTCATCTCCGGTGCTCCTGGCAGGATGCAGCCCCACGACAGATCAGAACAATTATTTTGTGACTTTATGGTTTTTTCAATTAAGTGTGAAACGGTGAGCATGTCATCTAACAATTTGATAAAAAGAGTTCTGGTGGGATGTCAACTTCATCAGAACAAATGGATTTACTTCTCTGCTGGTCTGAACTCCTCCCAGATTTTTGGTGACTAAATGTTATTCTCAAGATGTTCTTTCATGATACGTAAGAAAGGGGCTTGGCTTATGGCAGTGCAGTTTGAATGGCAGGTAGAGCAAACGACTGAACCCCTTCTGCAATACCTTGAAAAGCCTTTTAAACATGAAGTCTGCAGTGCTTATGTGGTAGTCTCCTATCTCCTCAAATTCAACCTGCCCATGCAGTAAATGTGCTTTCTTTCTCCTTCTGTAACACGCATGGAAATGTGATGCCTATCTCGGACAACTCCAGAACGGCAGCATTATGCCCCAGTCCAAATCTTGCGATTTGCTGTAAGCCTCAAGACTGGCCAGAGAAGAGGCTCGGTCGCTGACTGGGTGTCCGCAGCCTGGCTTTTGCAGTGCCTTGGGAAACGGGTGTTCATCCTGGAAATGTGCCTCGGGATCCCCAGTTCTGGCATGTACTGAAGGCTCAGTCCTGGTTCTTCAGAGCAGTCCAGGACTGTCCTCTCTCTTACAGCCTAAACCTGCCTTTGGTAATTTTTCACTCTTTCAACATTGGAAGAGTACAGCAAGAAGAAACTGGTTCTCCCAGATTTGACAAAATCTTTTGTCTCGAGTTGCTTCTGTCTCTCTATCTCTATCTGACTGCTGTCCCTTTCCGCCTTGGCAGTGCAAGGTGCCTATTCATATGAGACAAAAGTTAAAAATAAATAAACTGTAAGCTCTACATCACTGCGTAAATGTACCAAAAGGTGTTTAGCCTATTCAAAGGCTGACTGATGTGTCAGTCCGGTTTACTCCAACCCCGTTCTCTGAGCTTGCGTTGGGTTTCTACCTACTGCATGTATAAATTTTAAATTTCATACAGTTTTTCTTCTGCGTGCTCTATGGTGCCTCTTCATAACACCTACTGGTAATTTTTCATCTTCTCTGCCCTGATCCTTTCAGTCAGCCTTGCTCATTTTCCAGAACAGTCATCCTGCCCTGGGTTGGCCTCGTTGCAGGCTCTGACCCTCTCTGGAGAAAGGTGATTCCATGGCCTAGTCACCTTGCAGGTCCCAGGTTGTTTCTGGAGCCAGCATCATGGTGAAGTCTCCTCAGGATTACTGGAAACTTTTTTGGAGGCAGGCAGAGCCCTGCCTTCATCTTCTGGCAGGCACTGTTAAACAGAGGCACTGTGCAGTTGGTGATACCTCCAAGAGATGCAATAAACTTTAGTCATGTTATGCATTGTGGTCTGTGGGTTATCAGAATAGCATTTGGTACACAAAACAACCCTGAAGAGCTTATGACCTCAGGAACAGGGTTTCAGCTTTGCTGGGTGGAAATTCATACTTCCTGGGCAGAAGAAGTATTTACTCAGTAGGTGAAGCGGGAAAAGATCAAGGGTGGGAAATTGCAGTCAGCGAGGCTAGGAGTAAAAACTGTAGTGCAGCAGTGTCCCACACTTTTAAATACCTTGCATGTAGTCAGAACCTAAAAGGTTGTGTTCCCCATAACAACTCTGAAAGAACATACTGAAGCTCATTTTTTTCACTACTCATTTCTGCTTGTGCAAAGGCATGGGACAAAGTTCCGAAAAGTGGTGATCTTTGACGAGTAAAACCATGCCAGACAGAGCCATTACTACCATTTCTCAGCGTAACATGTCTTTTTGATGAACATGGGGGTGTGAGAAGTAGGCTAACTGCTAAAATGCAGCTCTGTCAGCGTAGCTGCAGCCACTTTGCCAGTATAACGTACTGTAGAAAGACAAAAGTCATTTTGTTGCATTAAAACCCAAAGAACCTTCATAGTTTGAGAGCGGAAAATGACCCTAGATAACAGAACTGGAGTTAGCTAGACCCTGATTTATTTCCAGAGGTTAATTAGCTTGTGTGCGCAATACACTGCCTTGTACTGCTCAAGATATCCCAACACCAGTATGGAGAGCTCCTGCATGCAGTGAGTTGTCAGGCTGGGAGATATTAGGAATTTGAAGCTTAGATATAAAAATAGCAGCATGAAACATGACCATTGTGTGTCATGTTGGTAGAAATTATTGGAATGGAATGGAATGGAATGGAATGGAATGGAATGGAATGGAATGGAATGGAATGTTTGCAGTTGGAAGGGACTTACCATGATCATCTAGTCCAAATGGAAGATTGCTAGTATGAAATTCGGAATGAAGCTCTGGTTGTCATCAGCTGTAATCGTAAAACCAACGTTACATTACGTAGGCACCTGGCTGGCAATGTTAGGTACCACTGAGCTACGTACCCGACGGACAGCTGGCCCCAAGTCTCCCTGGTTTCATCACCTTAAAGGGGGGATTAACTACCTGATGATCTGTGCCTCCAATGACACGGCTGGGGGTGACAGCAGCCGAAAGACAGGTCTGGAAAACTGAGCGCTGTGGTTCGGTGGGACTTCGCCTCGCAGGTGTCTGGGCTGAGTGTGGAGTTGGCTGGAGGATGAGACTTTTTTCTCCCTGCTGGGATGAATTAGTTGTCACAGACTAGGCAGTGACGGTGCTGTTGCAAAGCTGTGCTTTCTGTGGTAGGCAACAAATTCATTTCAGTTTGCCCCCCAAAAAAAGAATTTCTGAATACAAAGAGTTACCTTGGGGATTACTGGAATAAGCTCAGCTCAGGGCACAGATCTGTCTCAGTGATTCATGAATGGGATGAGAAAGTGTTTTCTGCCCACGACCCTACTTCAAGTCTTATTTCTGTGAGTGATGTGTGGCGCTTTGTTTATCATTGCTTTGAGTACTCTGTTCCAGCTGCAGTGCTTCTGCAGCAACATCATCCGACACTCACTCAGTGTCCACGGAGAGAAGGGCATCAAAGGGGAAGGAAGGTGAGTATCTTCTAGCCATTCCTTTAGCAAATATTTCCCTTAATCTTAAGTTATCATGGATGTGGTTATAACTTCAGTAGCGATAGGACTGGAATTTCTTAAAGGCTTGAAAATTATTCCACTGTCCTGTAGAAATATCTGCAAAATGAATTGTTTTCTGTGTAAAAATTAGAATCTTCAAAGTTTAGATATGTTCTTCTGACAGGCTAAGGTTTTGCTGTAGCTTTTCCATCCTAGACGTATGTGTAAAAGTTTGCAGGAAATAGGGAGAGTTGTACTAACTGTGGGGAGCTGCTCTGGCCCTTGTAAAGTGAAGAAGCATTTCAGTATTTGTAAAACGTTACCAGTGTGCAAAGATTACAAAGACAAAAGGAATCAGGTTGCTAATAGAAGGGAAAAAGGATAACCTGAATGAAAAGCATCCGAATTAATCTTTGCCTAATTGCCATTTTCATAGATAAGTAGTGGCTGCACTTTTTGCATATTTTTTTTCTTCTGTGCTGTTGCATAGAATCACATCTTTTTTTGTTAAAATCGAAGTGTGTTAAGTATGCCAATAGCTGAACTTCAGCAATAGCTCTGTGTAACAGAAACATTGCCAAGAAGTGACCTCACCCGCGCTCACTACACAAAGATATACTGCATCCCACAGGAAATCAATACTTACTAATGTGAACAAACATGAAGATGAAATTATCAAACTGGCAAGTCAGGGAAACAATCTTGATTTATCAGAATTAGCTGTGATTTAAATGCAGTAGTTAAAAAACCTCAAGTGATAATGAATCTGGCAGATGATCCATGAATTCATGCATCTCCCCATGCCGTGTGGGTCTGGGCTCTGGTGGGAATCAACCAGGGCACCAGGCTGGCTCCTTTTTCTTTACTGGACGTAGCAGGTTAATTTGGAGTAACGAACCCCCCATTACCCATCCAGTCCAGCTCTTTGGAGCTGCTTGTAAATGGCGGGGGTTCGTTGGGCTGCAGGGTCCAAAACCGCAGCCCGGGCAATGCAAACCACAGCTCAAGCTCACCTGCAGAGGTTCGGAGCGTGCCCTACCAGGGAATAAGCGAGCCGACTTTTATCTGCAAGAATATAACACTAAACAAACCCAGCAGTAAATAGTATTGGGCTAGCACCTGAAATGAGGGGCCTGTTACTGTATGTGTGAGTGCTTAGTGTAAAGGATGATCTCTGCCCTTAAGACACAAAAGTGGAAAGAACATAGAAAAGGCTGGGAGGTCTTCTGGAGGACAAGAGGTGGCTATGAAGGCCAGGAGGTGACTTGCCCTGGGACAGAGCAGGGATGTGCCAGCATATATGCCTACCAGGCCAAACTGCATCTCCAAACAGCAGCCCAGGCAACCACCACTTGAAAATGCTGTCTCAGTTCTTTGCTTTTCAATGCATACCAACTCCTATATTTTCTTCTTTTCTCTTTTTTTTTTGTTTTTTATTTTAAGCTCAGTGTATTCTCTATAACACCGCTACAATACTTTAGACACTACATAGAAAACAAGCAGATGGCTGTGAACTGATCTGTGTTTGTGTATATAAAATGTCTCCGACTTTATGAACAACATCCATATCATAAAAAAGTTGCCTGGGGTGGCTCGCCCTCCCCCTGTGCTGGCAGATGCTACAGGGGTTGATAAGATGTGAAGATTGATTGCCACCTCCCCTCAGACAGCCTCCTGCCAGGTCGGGGCTGGGGTGTATCCGTGGGTGCCGTCTGCCTTCCGCTGTTCAGCGCGTGGAGCCTCTCAGCCTCTGGAGCTGTCTGACACCTCTTCCAGCACTTCTTTTTTTTTTTTTTTTTTATTTAACACCGCTTGGCAAACCCACACAGAAAGAAGAGAGGCAGAGAGGAGAAAGCAGGAGAGTGGGAGGGAGGTTAATTAGGGCCAGACCTGATGTCCCAGCATAGCCAGAGGGTCCAGGGAAGTCATGCAGAGCCATGACTGTGAAAAGACAGAGCAAGGACAGAAAAATTTGACACCTGGTCCGGCTTACTGTGTCACGTTTCTGAGCGTGTTTACCCCTCTTTTCATAAAAAGGAATGTATTTGTTCAATATCTCAGGCAATGCTTCACCTTTTGAGTTAAAAGTCACCTTATGCCTTTCTAGCTTGCTTGGCTGTGACCCAAATTTGTTTTTTCACTTTGCTATTGTATCTGTTCAACAAGTAAATGCGGGAACCCATCCACAGCTTCACAGACACCCGTTTGTTTCTGAGTGGGCCATGCTGCTTCCCTGTAAAGGCAGCATCTCCCCTCTTGGTGCCTGGTGGTGCTGGGGCATGCTGGCTCAGCACAGTCCATCTTCTCCTTGACAGTGAACAGAGGGGGACAGGCTCTTCCAGAGGACTATTCGGAGCTCTCTGAGGCTCATTCCTACTCAAAATCAGTGAGGAGCCTATCTGTTAGCTACAGAAATACTCCAGGGAGGCAGATCTCCCCTGGGGAAAGTTACTTTTGCGATTACTTTCCGTTGTCTGCTTCTTTATCGTTGGAAATGTTGTCAGCTTTGCTCCCTGTGAACAAATCCAAGCGTCCCAGGAGTGCTTTTTCCCGCGACTCACCATTCCGCTCGATATGCGATATATTAAGGTCAAACACCATTTGCTACTCAACAGCCCCATGTTTTACTTACACGTTCTGCATGATAATTTTAATGGCAATGCCCTTGCCTTGCCTTGCCTTCCCTTCCTTTCCCTTGCCTTGCCTTGCCTTGCCTTGCCTTCCCTTGCCTTGCCTTGCCTTCCCTTCCCTTTCTCTTTTCCTGAAAGTATATCCTGCTAAATTTAATTTCTTTTCCTGGGGACTTGTTTCCTGCAGCTTACCTCCTGCAGCCTGGTGTTACTTCATTTTCAGTGCTGCTTACAACGGGGAGCCTGAAGGCTTCCTGCCCGGTGCCGCAGCCAGCGTCATTCCGCGCTGGTGTTGCTGCTGGTTACCGGTAGGTGTTGACACCTGACATTTCTGCTCTGGTTTTGACTGGGTGCAACCAAATGTATCCATTTCACCCACCTTCTATTTTTCTTCTTCGTGTGCAGTTCTCCGTACCCGGGCATAATAACACGTCTTGCCCACACCTAAAGGCGATGCTTTTGTACGTACAGGAACCGAGCGCCTGCTTGCCACTCTGTGCATTTGCTACGCTAAAGCCAACGTGCTGAAAACTGCCTTGCGCTCAGCCCGACGCGCCCACGAAGGTGGAGGAGTTACAAACGCGCGAGAATTTGCTGTTTGCTGTTAGGTTCTGGATGAGAGCTCTGGCCAGAGCGCGGCCCGCGCCCCTGCAGCGCCTCAGCCGTTGTGGCTGAGCAGAAATCCCATCAGAACCCAGTTCGGTTTTCTGCATAAATACGTGGCTTAATAATATAAATGTGAGTACAAACAGTAGGATATGGTTTGGACTCATAAAGCCAGAACAATAAAGGATAGTCTATGTTACAAGCTTTATTAACACCTTGTGACACTTTACAAGAAGTAAATGTTTTTAAATTTATTTTAGCTGAAATGTTTTCATGCTGAATTTTATGTGCTGGTTGCCATCGGCCGTGATGCCTCAACTGGAAGCGGGGGTTAGCAGGTCAGCATGAGCAGTAGGGCCTCCCTAGCTGGCGTGGTAACAGGTTCGCATCCTCTGCGGGGATGTGCAAGGGGATACAGCTGGCGATGCTCACCTCAGATAAATGTGCAAGCTAGCATTTACCATTTGAGGCTTGTGGACCATTTTAGGTAAGCAAGGACCTGAAATACAGTAGGAAAAAAAAAAGTGCGAGTCTGCGGAAAAAATATTAGTGCCTAAGGTGAGCAAGCTGAGAACATGTTATTCAAATAATAACAACAGTGGGAAAAAAATTTATCTTGACCTAAGTTATTCATCCTGCAGTCTAGGCATACAGTGTCACTGACAAAGACAGACAGTTTCCAAATGCTATCTGGATGGCTTCCTTCAAAAAAGTCATCTCAGCGGCTTTGTATCCATGTGTATAGAAAGTACTGTAAGGAATACATTCCACTCCGTTTATCATAATACGTCTGTGCTTTGCGGATTAAGGGCTAATGTCAAGCCCAAAAGCCTGGAGGGGAGAGGCTGCAACCCTTGGGTAAGAGCTGGAGCCCCGGCGGGGAGCAGTGCTGGGACATGTCCTTGGCAGCGCGGGGCGGGGTGGAGGGGACCAGCCCCAGCCCCCGTTCCCCGGCGGTGCCTTTTGGAGCGTGCAGTGCTGCGGCACGCACTGGAGTTTGTGCAATTACGGTGTTGCCATGGGCTTTGCTTAAGGAGCAAAGTGCTTGAGGAAGGGCAATGTACCGTACTTTCTCCCCGCTTTGCAAGGCTAACCAGAATCCATCCCTAAGTGGGTTTCTTCATTAAAATCAATTCTGGGGGGGGGGGGGGATCTCTCTTTTCAGGCAGCTCTCCTTCCCCTTACAAAACAAAAATGACTGCCTTCAGTATTGTTTCAACAAGTGAAACTCAGCAAGTCAGCTAGCCATGTTGCTTCTTCCTAGCTGGCTTCTCGGCGTGGCGCTCTGAACCCTTACAGTCCCGTTTGCTCTAATGTTGTAGAGGAGCATCTTGTCGGAAGTGGGACCGGAGAAGGATATTGCTGGACAGTGTTGGAATAGGACCCCCTCCTGGCTCAGAGCCCCTTCATGGGCTGGGTGCTCCATGAGCCCAGTTCACAGCCAGTTGTCCAAAACTGGGCTTGCAAGTATGGAAGGCTGGGGCCAAAAGGAACATCTGAGAGGGCTGGTGATGGAGGACTTAGGTATTCACTGAGTTTGGGGAAGGGTTTTATTGAAAGGACCCAGAGGAGATACACAGCTCCTTAACTGCACCCCTGTGCCCAGCCAACCTTGGGCCATCATCGGGATGACACAGCAGTAACCTCATGGAGTCAAGCGCATGATTTTTGTTGCCTGTCCCAAGAAACACGCTGCCTTAGCGTGACAGGGAGGAAGCTTTCTGGGGCAGGCATGACCTCAAGAGCAATTAGAGACCTGAGACAGGACCAGGTCTCTTAGTCCCCTCAGGAAGGGACTGATGGAGCTGCAGAAGCAGCAAGAAAGAGTTGCTTTTCGTCCCTCGGTGATGATTGATTTTCTGTCTTCCCCTGGATCCCTGTGAGTAATTCCAAGGAACGTATGTAGCAATAGTAGCATAGTATTTACTAAATATAATGGGAAGAAACTGTTGCTAGTTACCTCAACTTGCAGTTAAGTGGTGTTCAGGGAATCTAGCCAAGCATGCTGAAAAAGACTGATGGGGAGGAAGACGTGTGAAATATGAGCCACCATCTCTACTCTTAACACATGGCTTGTTGTTCCTGACTTTTGGGGGTTTGGTTTCTCAGCATACATATGGTGCCAGTGGAAGGAAAGCGGGGCCCTGCTTGTTCATTTTCTGTGTAAACTCTTCAGTCTTGTTTTTCGCTTGGGAGCAGCTTCTGACCTCAGATACTGGCTTCCCCATGCAGTTTGCTGAAGGCGAGAGGGTCAAACTCACGCCAGTGAGGAAAGTCACTCAAAGAAAAACATCCCTAATACTTTTATAGATATATTTTTATATCTATTATTTATAGATACAAAATATAGCCTGTGTCTTTGGTTTGGTTTTGCTGTTCGCATTTTGTAGTGGTTTTCCCCTATAGCGTGTGTGTTGCCTTTCCAAAACAGTGACTAGGTCATTATCTGTGGGGAGCCACATCAGGGACTAACAAGAGGAAGCAGCAGGGACATAGGGCTTTTTTTCTTACAGGTTATCATCTTGAATGAAGGGTAGGTCAGTAGTAAACAAAACGCTGTCACCCGCTGATGGCCTTCTGATGCCCTGTGTAAAATAAATTGGTGCCCTCAATCAGCAGTCCAAGAGACAGGTGGGTGTATGACAGCACCGCTGGCGTAATTGATGCTAAATGCCACTTCTGAGAGCCGAACAGAGAAGGCACAGAGATTGATGGAGACTAACTCTGAGAGCTTTGATGGAATGTTGTAGTTTATGAGGATTTCAAGGAAAATGGAAATATATTTGCTGTACTTGGAATAAGTCATCTGAATCTTATCTTCCAACATGCCAAACATGGCATATTCTGTGTCAAGTGTCATCTTCCAGTGTGTTTTTTCAAGGTTCCTGGTGTTTTACAGCTGGACTGCCTGTTCACAAACATAGAGAGGATGTTTGTATCACAGGTGCTGATGTGGAAGAAGGTGCTCCAATGTGCGACCCTCTGCTCTTGAAAAGAGGATCCTCAGCATAGACTCAAAAGACTACTACTGGAAAATTATCCCTTTAGGTGTAAATGTTCAGATAGAAATATGGGGGGGAATTGAATGTTTGGAGTAGGAGAATAGGCAAGATACATTAAAACCGCTGCCAAAACACTGTTTGACCTATCACTAAAATGTCTATAGGCTGGGGAGTGTGAGGTGGGTTTTTTTCCCCACAAGATCCTGAAGGGAAGCGTTAACCAAGGCAGGTAGAATAGTAAATGAATTTTGTAAAGCTTTGTTCTTCAGTGCTGGCATGTGAAATCAGGGTGACTGCTCTGAGAGCAACATCACAGTGAACCACGCACTTCTGTGTGATAAAAGAGAGAGCATTATGGTGACCTGCTGGAGCCACTCGGGCAAGATTAGTAGTGATTTGGGCTGAGTCAGTACAGGAGAAAAATAGCAGAGCAGTGAGAGAGAATTGCAAAAGATGTCTAAAAGCGTGCTTACAAAGTGTTTTATAGAGACCATACACTACACTGCCAGAGATAAGAGACTTTATCTTGCTGCGTATCGAGAGTGGGAGTAATGTGAAGGGTCAACATGGTAAGAAATCTGTGTTGACAAGCGCTGAAAGCGTGTCAGATTAAAAGAAGTGTTTTCAACTAATTAAGCACGTAGGATTGAAAGAGCTCTCTTGAGACACTGGTTTCAGTTACATGCTCTGAGGCGTGTGTACACAAACACGCATATGTGTGTGCATGTGTGTGATGTCATATCATCGCTGCTATAACAGTCCATCCTGACCATTCAGTCCAGTAACCTTAAACTAGTTTTGGGGCTTGGGGTTTTTCTTTAACACTGTTTATGCCTCTACTGGCTAATTAGCTTTTTTTTTTTTTTTGCATGGAGCATGGTAGCAAACTGAAATGAATATGGACTCATCCTGTGGAATAGTTGACCTCATGGCAACCTTAGGCTTGCCAGGCAGGCCTCCTTGTGTTGTCTGCCTTCTTCACCATTGCCCTGCAGGCAACACCAGTCCTGCCTTTGGCATCACTTCCACTCACTTAGCTGGGGCATGAGTCACTTCCCAGCTGGGTTGTGGTCGCTGAAGACATAGAATTGGATTAAATGTTTAATTTTATGCATACACGTACACAACTGAGGAAACGTTTGTCTAGTTGTATGTCTTCAGCTGCCCTGGGAATAAAGCTCGACCTTATTGGTGGTTTTCTTTTTTGCTTACTAACCTGCTTCCCCTGATGGACTTCCTGCTATGTCTGACTGAACAAGGACCATAGAAACACGATGGCTACACATACATTATTGAACATTTCAGATGTTTATTAATAGATAAGCATGTTGCACTCCCTCCAGTGCTTTCTGTCACCATGCATTAGAAGAGATGTGCACCGGGGGGCATTTCTTTGCTGCAGAGCTCGGTGTAATGGGATGGGGGCGTATGCACAATTGCACATATTCATGGATATGTATAATATGTAGACGTGTGCACCTAAAATAAAAATGCCATTCACGTCTCATGGGTGAGAAGGGCAACTCCATTAATGAAACCCTCCAACAGAAACCTTCTGTCTGTGGCTGCGTGTGCCGCTATTTCGTAGCTGAGAGCATGAAGCTGTTTCTCTCCCAGCCGCTCTTGGAGGCCATGTAAAACATAGACTGGAGAACAGGAATAAAAGGAGAGGAAGAAATCGCTGGCTAGAGAAACTTCACAGGAATGAAGGCTTGAACATATGAATGCTGTGTATTTTTGAGAGGTTATTGTCTATCCTGCAGTGACAGCTTTGAAATCCTTTGAAATACCAAGTCGCATTCTGGCCACTGTAACTTACTTGACATAGTTAGGAAAAGCAGTTAAAAGTATGTTCAAACACCACCAGCAGTGATTGAAAGCAGCAAAGCCAAGAATGGGATTAGCATGTGGTACTCTTCACATAAGTGCTTATTGCTTAACAGCCTAATCTTCTTACGTGTATAAGAACCACACACTTCCCAGCCCTCTTGAATTGTGTCTGTCGTTGTGCCAGTTAACTGAATACCAGGTAACTGCACAAGTCAAGGGTCTGCACATGGAAATGACATCCAAATCATATGCTTTCCAGTATTTTCATCTTTCCAGATGACTGAACGCCAAATACAGATGGGGTTTTGTCCACTTGTCCATTTTTCTCCTGAATGGCTGTTCTTTCCACGTGTGGCATAATGGGAGGCAGAAAGCTGTCACAGGGATGCTGTAAGAAACCATGGCTGAAACCTGAGAAGTTTCTCTGCATTGGCAAGAAATAAAACAATGCAAAGAGCATAAAAGATCGTGGTCTTTCTCAACAGTTTCTGCTGTTGGTGAGGTTTCTGCCTTTTTGCTTGAGTTTGAAAAATTTGCTAAATTGTCCATCCACGAGCGCAGAACACAATAATGGTGCTCATGTTGTTGCCCACACGTAGCTAAAGGCTTAATTTGTTTTGTCACGTCTCCCCTCCTGTTTGTCCAGAGGGCAGCTGCAGCCCATGTCGACTCAGTCGCGCTGGCTTTGATTCGCACGCGTGCGTGCCAGTGGCAGGGCAGATGTGGTCCAGGCTTCAGGTCCAGACCAGTCACCCAAACTGTGTCTCAGGACCTGTGCCACTGCCATTTGCTCCTTGTATCCATCCTGGACCCAGGTTGCACAGGGTAAAAAATCCTCAGAAATCATTTGGGTGTCTGCCCTGATAATAACAATAATAAGAAATAATGATGTGCAGAGCCATTACAAATGATGTTTTCCAGCATGGGCTCCCAGAGAGAAGTAACCAAGGAGCAAACCACCCGAAATGGTGTGTCAGTCACCCACAGCCCTGTGACGGTGGGCACTGTGAGGACTGAAAGGGAAATGTCTGCGCTGAACGATGCCCTCATGAATGTCAGAGTACACCACGAAAGCAGGAACAAAAGATGTGACCAAAGAAGGCAGAATCTCACCCAGATCCTGAACAAATCCCAAAGATGCACAAAAGCGGTGAGAAGAAGGAGATGGGGGTTTTGGCATGCAGTTTTCTATTTCACTGAGAGTTGAGTATGTCTTGTTTTATGTGAGAAGGGTGTTTAGAAAGCGCTGTCAAGGCCTAGGTAGGACCTGCCTCAGCTCTCACTTCTCTGTGGGGAGCTGGACCGCACACCAGCCTGCCGGGGAGAGGAGGATGGGGACGCGCAGTGCCAAGAGGCCGGAGCGTCTGTCCTGTTCCCCTCACCTGATGTCCACGCTAGCAAAAGGGCTTCAGAAGAGAAAGCCTATTAACTACAACTATCAGTTGTTGCTCTGGCACTGACACGGAGAGAAATTATCATTTCCCCTTGGTGCGGAAAGGGCATGGTGTCCATCCCCTGCCAGGGTGAAGAGGGTTCCCGAGGGCACCAGGGTGTGTCTGAGTTTCTGGCTCCAGTCACTTGCAATTTTTTAGCTAGAGGTGTGAGGGAGGTTGCGTCTGTGCCTGTGCTTGTAGGCGTAGTCGCTGAAGTTAGGGTGATGTTGCCGTCGCTCAGCTGGGTGACTGAACTGCTGAAGAGCCAGTAGCTTTATCTGCAAGGAACAGCAGCCCCGCCAACACGCTCCCTTCGCACGGGTATTTTTCAGTCCTTAACAGAGATGGGACGGGAAGGTGTCGGATCCAAACAGCTATTTGTGGTGCCAGTTGGTGGGGTTTGCCACTGGCAAATAGATCAAGACTGGGGGAAATGTCTGGATGCAGGCAGAATTGGGAGCAAGCACGGCTGTAGAAAACAGCGTGATTGTCCTACCTCTAAGTGGGACATCCTCCTCCCTGAGGAGCTCCAGGCTCCTGTGTCCCCTCCTGGGTAAGACCCAGCACCCTCCATGCCATCACTGTGAAGCAGCAGCCGCAGAGGGAGCTGCTTTCAAAGTACTGAGCTTGCTGATGCGTTGCACAAAATGTGGGACATGTACAGTGGAGAAGCGACTGTAGATTTTTACCAGCCTTGTAGGCTTAAACCCCCTGGGTGTTACAGCAGAGACACAAGTACTTGTGGGAAGCATACATTCAAGACATTCAGGGCTATAAATAAAATTCACATCAGACTCAGCGCTTGCCTCAATGAAACATTAATGCACTAAAATGCACAATGAATGTGTTGCCAGACAGCCTAGTCTTTGAGATAATCTGGTCTTTCTCAGAATTAATTTTCTTGCGATATTTTGCATACAAACGTAGCAGGCAGTAACTCACTGCTGACCTGGGCAGTAGATGTGGATGAGTTTGATCAGGTTGAACTCTGCTGCTGCTGGCATGCAAAGCTGGTTGAACATACAGCTTTCTTACGACATTGAATCACACAAGAAAAAAGTCACCATTCATTCAGCCTGAAATGACTAGAAAAAATGGCTTTTCCTAAAAATGACAGGTCAACCACCTTAACGCTGGAGAAGAAGGGCATCCCAAGGAGAGCCTGGCACGGTGCTGTGGGCCCCGGCAGCCTTCGAGAGCATCCCGCACCCCTGCAGCACGGCGGGGAGAAGCAGTGGGTAATGTGGTGGGTGCACAGCACCCAGCTCCTCTGCCTCCTGCAGAGGGCTTGTGTCATTAGAGCATCTCACAGGAGTAACTAGGCTCTGGAATAGGCTTATTCGCTAGTCTGATCCTTTTTAATTGTATTTTTTGTCTTTTGGTATCCAGATACTTTAATCAGGATTCAGCAGCCACCAGTTTGGCTTCACTTGTGCAGGAGTTCATGGTGTGACAGCTCTGGTGTCTCCATCCCTTAGCACGTAGGCACCTTCCTCGCTCACCATTCAAATCCCCTCCAGCCTCCATACTTCTTCACGTCTTACACCAAATTGTGTTTTCTCTTTGAACTGGGAAGCATAGGAAATTATCTTCCCCCCGCCCCCCGCCAACACCTAACGGCAACTATAATAATAGAAAGTTGAGAAACAGAAGGAGCTGGGGTGGGGGGAGGCAAGCGTCTGGAGAAGCAGACGGAGTTGAGGGGGTGGAACCCCTGGATCTATTAAATAAATAGAGCAGAAATCTTTCTTGCTTGGCCTTTGTGATTTTATTAGAACAATCACGCCTGAGTGCACTAAAGCCACACAACCTTCAAGCATCCACATCCAGCTCTGCTACGGCAGGATCCTTTTTCTGCTTTGCTAAAGAAGGGAGGGAGAGTGAATGAGAGGATGTGAGGATGAGAAGGGTCTATAAATGATAAATATGATCAACTTCGATAAAACAGCTATTTGGAAACCTTCAGAACTCTTCTTATGAGAACAGCCATTAGGGTATGATGTTTGACATTGGTTGTCAGGAAACCAGACAACATTAAAAGATCCACGGAATGTAATGGAGAATCCATTTAAATGGTCTCTGGTCGTTTTGTCATCCCACAAGACAAAAAAAACCCCAATTACTTTAAGTCAGGAATGAAATGAACGTGATAGTTTATATGATTCGCTTGTATATTCTAAATTGATCAAAGCGCACACTAAAAATACATTAACCATCTATATCTGATGCCTGAAATGCAGCATTTCCTATATCTGTACAGGCTTTTCTTCTCATTCACTGTGGTGTCCAGCTGTTAGTAATTTAAAGATTGTGGCTTTACAGTTTCTGTATTGCTTTATTTATTATGTATATTATGAAGATGCTGAGGGGCTACAGCCACGCTCAGGCTTGGCATCGTAAAAACAGCCTGCAGCGTAAAACGAGTGAAAGAAAGTGCTGCCTGAAAGAGATATCCCCATTTTACAGAACCAAGGGACAAGGAGTCTTAATATTTAACCCAGGCTTTTACCAGAAGCATATGGCAAAGCTTTGACTGAACAGGTCTTCTAGATGTCAGTCCAGTGATCTTTGCTGAATTACCCGCCACAAGATGGGCTTTTTTCTTTTCGTGGAGGTAAGAAATTCAACCCTGTGCCAAAAATTAGGCGTTTGGTGGTCCTGAAAGCTCACAGACTGCTCCTGCGGTTGCATCCTCGGTCTTCGGCTCCCAGCAATGGTGCTCAGCTCCCAGGGGCCCATGCCCAAAGAGCGGTGACCAGGCGAGATGTCACTGCAGGAGCACAGGCAATGTGCAAAGGACATGTGGAAGGGCATGTGCAAAGGACAATAGACAAGGAATGAAACGGAAGCGGGTCCCTCTTTTGGCAGGCAATCACATCTGGTAATCCCCTTCAGAAAGGGTGCAGGCTCTCTCAGTTACCAGTTAGCTTTTTCCTTCTCTTTCCCCTTTCCTGGAGGTTTTTCCAGAGCTTCCTTGCTCTGAGATTGGGATGCTGTTCCTCACACATCCAGCCTAATTGCATTCATGGTGGATTTATACTTATTTGTCCTTGGGCCAGCATTGTCCTCTACCCTACCCAGTGCTTCTCCCTCCCTCTGAGCTTCTCCCCCACCGCAGGCTAAGAACATTCATCCCCTCGTGGCTTTTTTGCCAACTCTTTTAGTTTCTATTCTGGACTGCCTAGAAAATCCACTCCAGCTTTTGAGTGTTTTAAAGGACTGTTCAGTTCAGTGCGTATTGTGCAATATTTCTGCTTTCTTGGTGGGGCATATTCCCTGACATGGCAGATCACAGTTCCTGCAGGGAAAGGCGAGAAAATGCAGATGCGTGCTGGCTGGGGCCTTGGCACAGGGTGAGCTTCTTAGTGCCCTATCATTTGAAGATAAGCAATGTATTTGTGCTTTTTTTTTTTGTTCTGGTACAGCACTACGCACAGCTCTGCCAGGTTTGCCGGCTAAGGGAGACTTGCTGGATGGCTAAGAGGTTATGCTATTTCATGTGTGAACAGCAGTGTGTGTGTACGACAGCAAGTGTGTAGCAGGATTGTATTAGCTTACTTTCATTTTTAAGTCTCATGCAAAGTATATTAACCCAACTCCTACTCTTCTTGTTTGTAAAACACCGCTGCCAAAGCCAGAAGAGCTTCCTACAAGTTAAATTTTGTGGTGAAATCTATTCTAGTCTAATGAAATGTCTGAACATTTCATAAGTAGGTAAAACTTTCCACTCACTCACTGAGCTCTGTCACAGACAACTGCTGGAGCTGCAGTCTAGACAGCTTTTCTCTGGGAGTAGGAGGGAAATGCTTGTGCCTGCCGTTTCATTAGCCTCCAGGGTACAATTTGTGATCATGAATATCACATATCCTCAGCCACATAAAGAATAGGTGGGGTATCATTACTATCACTTCTAAATTTCTGTCCTGAGACGAGCTTCCCAAGGAGGCAGTGCGGCTCAGAACAGGATCAGGGCAAGTTGTTTTGTGTCTTGGTACCTTGTCTGTAAATTAGACGTAGTGCTTGCACTGACAGCATGGCCAGTTCATGGAGCAGCGCTGCGTGGAGCAGCACTGCAAACACGCTGTAAGCCGAGGGAAACCCCACCTGCAAAAATCCACTGCGAAGCAAAGCCAGGCTGCCTGCTGGGCACAGAGTTCGGGGTCCCTTCAGCGGTGCGGAAGCTCTGAGAACCTGAACTTCAGCAGGTCTATCACCATATTAGACCACCGTTTCCGTCATGACATCCACAAAGCTTTGTGAACTGGCTTTTTTTCTTATCAAGGAACTTGATAAAGTCTGCCTGCATCCCGCATGTGGCAGCATGGTTCCTAGGTTTCTCCTCTCCCTCCTTCTCCTACTGTACTTTCCAGTTCCTTTCTCCATACAAAGCACTGGTATGCCTTCAGATCGTGTGAATGTTGCTCTGCATTGAAGAAAGCAACAAAACCAGAAAGAGCAAAGCATCTCCACCAGAGAGCAGCTCTCTGACTCCCCCTCAAAAAAGGGCAACTGCTCCTGCAGGTCGGAGAGTGCAAAAGCACGGGAAGTAGATGAGAGGCCCAAAGCGTGCTGGTTCCTTGGCTGGAGACAACATACTGCTGTGGACGTCCTGCTGCCAACCCTTTCCTTTGGCTTGGCCTCCCCCTCGGTCGTGTTCCACAGCAGTGGCACATCCCTTCTCCTTCCCTTGTGGAAGCAGTGAGGGCCCTGCCGGGCAAGGGCCGGGGGCTGCGCTTGCCTGGAGTGGTAAAAGCAAGGTAAGGGGAGGGCCCAGCCACAAAACGCTCATCATCTCAGTGGGCAAGAGGGAGGCTGGAGAAGGGGACGGGCACGCAGGCTGGGTCACTAACACAGAGTTGCAAATCCCTGGTAGTACCCTCTGTGGAAGAGGCTCTGGCCATCAGCGTTGTGTGGGACTGTGTTGAGATTGAAGCCGCCTCTGCTCTGCTCGTGGCAGCTCTTCTGGGCTCTCGCTGGTCCAGAGAGACGAGAGCGAGGGAGAGGAGCACGTGGCCAGTGAGGGGACCAACCCGAGGCACACTGGTTGTTCGGCTCCTCGCTGGGGAGGGAACCCCAGGAGGGACCTCCACCGCCCTTCCTCCCGTGCACGTGGGAGCCCGCCTGGGTCGCGCTGCGCTGTCCTGTAAGCACAGCAGCTGCTGCGGCTCCGTGGCCTTGCACGGGAGGTGGCTGGAGAGGCTGTTTGTATTGATGCCTCTAGAAGAAGGAGCAAGAGCAGTGCTACGGCTGAGGACGTGCCACGTGCTCTGCTGCGTTAGGTGGGCTGCCGAGCACGGGTGGGACAAGCCTGCTCCATGCAGCCAGCCAGGGCAGAGCGCTGGCATCGGCCACAGCCCTCCTCTCCTGCTTCGGCCCTTGGAAAGCTAGCTGCTGCGCATGATGAGGTGGGGCACATCTCCCCTGAGTCCCGGTGCTCCTGAGAAATTCTCTCAAACCTTCAGTGGACTTGGGTCATGTAACTTTCAGAGGCAGACTTCTGGGATTTCTCGATAGCGGAACTGAAGCGTTCCTGTCCCTCAGAAGTCCCTGTCTATTAAGGGAACCTCTTTTGATAGGTGACAGTTAAAGTCACTCTTTAAAGTGAGAGTCAGTAAAGGGTGGGCAGTTAATCTCAGTCGCTACACACTGGAAGGCAACGAGCTAGTAACCTGTGTCAGAAACTAGTTGTGCGTAACATGATGTAGTGAAAGAGCACATTGGCAGGAGAATGGGTAAATGGAAGATCCGTTCCTCCCTCTACCCTTGCTCAAAATGTCACTGTGGCAAGATTGCATAGCTTCTTTGCGTTTTCATTTTGCTATCTATAAAATGATTATGCCTTTAGTCCATGTATTTAACAGCTATATACTATCATTGCACCTACTTGCCTCCATAGAGCCATTTGCTGTCTGGCAAAAGGGCGTTGTCTAAATGCTAAGTGGTATAATGTGGTATGGAAACATGGAGAAGATAATGGTCGCAGTTATTAGGTGGGAGGAGAGGTGCTGTAACATCCCCAGCGCTCGTTCTTGGCACGGCTGTTCCAAGCGAGAGCCTTTGCTTTTCAGCTAGGTCGTGGTAAGAGAGGCTGGGAGTCTTACCTCGCACTCTGGCTTTATCCTACAGCTGTCTCCAACCTGGATGCAGAGAGCAAACTGAGTGTCTATTACCGAGCACCTTGGCATCAGCAAAGGAACATCTTCCTCCCCTCCACCAGACCGCCTTGCGTGGAGGAGCTGCACCACCACGCCAAGCAGCACCTGCGAGCCTTGCGCAGAGGTAGGTGCTCGCCTACGCTCCAGTCCCTCGCGCGTGACGGCTCTCCACGGTCCCCTCCAGGCAGCAGCAGGGTGTTCAGGCACAGGGCTGTGGGTGCTGGTCTCCACTGGGACCTCGGTACTCCGGCTAAGAAATAAAGCTGAAGAAACCCTAGCAGTAGAAAAGGCTTGTGCCCTCTTCGGCTTGTTTATGATTACTGGAGTAGAGCTGAAAAGGACTTTTTACTTTTCCTTTTTACATTCTTTGTTTGTATGTTTTTCTATTGAAGTGGATATGTCTGACCTGTGTGAGCAAATCCATGCACTGACCCCAAAAGGATGGAGGCACTGAGTGTTTCAACAAGGCCATCTTGTCTCCCTCCGCTAAACAGATGTTAAACAATGCCTCAGCTCCAGGACAGATAAGATTTAACTTCCCAAGGGCTGAAACTGGAGCCCAGTGGTATTTAGAGAGTCTCCACAGAATCTGAGCTGTCTACATGGGGTTTCCAAGCACGATACTGGAGGAGACCTGCATCCTTCAAGGGTGGCAGCTGAAAGCCAGGTGATACCCCAGACAACTTGGAAGGGTCGGGCCCCTGTCCCCTCCCCAGGCCAGGGAACACCTCCTGACATCACCTAACAAACTGGAGACCTGTAGCCTCAACACCGGATCACGCGACACAGGGAGGAAGCGGGAGCCATGACGGTCATAACCAGGCTCCTGGATCCCTGCCATGAAGGGCGTTTCCTAGGTGCAAATACCTGGATGGTCCTACAACAGCATGCTACAGGGAAGGCAAAAGATGGAGAAAGGTTATTTTTCACTGGGAACCTAACCAAGGAAAAATTCTAACCGGGAAGCATGTAAAAGTAGGCAAACAAGCCTGTCTTTCTTCTGTGCCCTAAGGAAGGAGAAAAATCCATGCAGGTCACCCTTAAAATGTTCAGCAGCAGCCTCCTGTGTTGCAAGTGTTTTGCACCAACAGCTATCATTGCCTTGCTCATTTATTATTGTTATCAGGTTATAATAATAATCGATTATTCGGATCTGCAGAGCATCTGTTAGCTGGCTAAAATGTTCCAATTCATTACCATATTTGAACCTCTCTATGTATTTTAGCTCAAGAACACACTGAGGGTGCTGTATGTCTTCATAGGGCTGCAGAGAGCGATACCGCCGAACAGCGATCACGGTAGTGTTGGAGTAGAGCAGAAGCTGGTTTTTCTGCTCTTAGCAGATCTTGCTTTGCAATTGTCCCAGGACCAGGCTGATCTCTGCCTGCCATCTTGTGGGCAGGAAAAATCCTGACAGCAGCACGGGAAGGCAGCTGTCAGAAAATGCCTCATCATTTTAAAGTTACAAATCTCTGGTTTGGCAACTTCCCGTCCTCCGTGTTTAACGGCAGCTGCGCAGGTTCAGCGGGCAGCTTGGCATGTGCTGCTTTATTTTATTTTCCAAATAACTGCACATATTGGAGTGAAATTATAATGGGAAATTAACCCTAAACATGTTTATTGTGTCTCATCTATTTCTTCTATCAGAATTTCATTACCTCTTTATGTGTTTAACCAGAAGCAGTTAAAACTAAACATTACATCAGAAAAACAGCTATGCTAGCAGCAAACATTGTTGGCTGGACCGTAGCTATGTGTGTCAGGTGAATCCATCATCCCCTTCCAGCAGCACTCCCTGCAAACTGTAATTATGTGTCACCTAAAATTAGAGGTGGGAAGTCCATGAGTGTTCTCCCATTCACTTGGAATGTTTCAGAGACTTGGATCTGATGCTGGAAGAGAGTTGAATATTGTGAGCCCGTGGTGAAGGAAGACTCCTCTGGGCCTGGGGTGGAGACATCTTGCCTTTTCCAGGATGATCTCCTCCATGCCGGGACACAGAGCTGCCACTGCAATAACGTTCATGATGTCAGGCACTCAGCACTCAGGACCTGGTGCTGCCATGCAGCCGGGGAAGGAAATTCTACCTGGGGCTGTCAGCTCAACATTTCAAGGCAACAGGACCTGCAGGTTCCCATTGGGAATCAAGACTCAGGTTCCAAGCGCCTAGAAGGTTGCTCCTTTGTCACTTGGGATGAAAGGTATAAATCTCATTTGGGAAGAATACAACGCTGGGGTGCGTTGTATGAGTGTTGCTCTTCCAGGGGCTTGGATGTCCAATAAGTGCTTGTCCCCTTCAGTTGCAACACAGATCATAGGTACTGGTCAGTGGAGAAGAGGAGGATCTTCATCTTTGGAGTCCACATCCTGTTTGTGTCTGTTGTGCTGTTAATACAGATATTTATATATTTTTAACACTCTGAAATCATGTCTTCTTTCTTCTCCAAAACAGAACATCGAAGCCGAGGTGATAACAGAGAGCAAAAAGTCCAAGGCCCCATCGCAGTGGTGGCTCCCCCTTTTCCTCCCTTCCCCGCAATCTGCAGTCAAAAGAGGCAAGCGATAAAGGACCGGCACTTGCTACCTGTAAGTCTTTCACGACAGCTATCACACACAACCACATTATTAGCATTGTGGGACCCACGTGTGACAGTGCTTCACAAGTGCCCCTCCCCAAGCCTGTGCAGGTACAGCACAGCTACCTTAAAGACTGACCAGTAACATAACTGAAGTCACAGCTTCCAGCAGCTGGCCCCAGGGTGCACATTTCCATTGAGAAACCTCTTATTTTCACACATGGCCAGCACACATATGCACTCACTCACACACACCTGCACAGTCCTTCACATTCTCCACTCCTGCTTTAGGTAGCACTTCCAAGGACCCTCCTGTAATTTCAGTAAGTGCTGTAATTTCAGCCCTTGCATTAGCATTGCCAGGAGCCAAGAACTCAAGGGCTTTGAGTGCTGGCTTGAGGCTCACGTGCATGCAAATACGCTCAAGCAGCACTTCTCCAGCTACAAGGAACTACAGTTTCCATGTACACATGGGCAATGGTCCTGTTCTGCAGAGTCCACCTATAGTTTTTTCAGATGCGTCATTTCTCACACATGTCCTTGCAGCCAGCCAAGCAGGAGCTCCAGCTGAAGATCTGGTCCTGTATGTCTGTGCTGACTTGCCCCTGCTGCAGTAATCTGAAATCAAATTAGTGTTGACGATATGGTATTTATCATCATTAAAGGAAATGCACCCAGATCCAGAAATGTAACATTGATTGTGTCCCTAATTCCCACTGGTTTCAACAGGACTTCAGTACCTCTGTGGCTTGGGGTGTTTAACCCATGGAAGCGCCATAGTAGCTAAATTCTGTTCTGTGATAAAAGCCATCACATTCCTCAAACCGTTTTAAACTCCACTGGTCAGACCTGGATTTGACTTTTAATTGATGCATATGTCTAATGCCAGCCCTCAGTGTAGGGACAGATCTGCCCTGCATCTGCAGGTACAGGAACATTGGCATCTATAGAGATGCTACACCCATGAGCACACTGTAAGTGTGTAGCTACTGAATCATCACCTACTTAGCTTAAAAATCGAAGTACATTCATCCTAATTCATTATATTAACCATATGGAAATACTATAATGGTAAAGGAGTCACAGTGTAAAGCACCTGTCCAGGCACCAAAGCATCAGCTAGCCAGTCCATAAGAAGAGTTTTGTTTCTCATTTGAAACCATGAGATGCGTGATAAGGTTTCGGTTAGTTTGATTATTCTGGCTCTTTCGCTGCTTATCTGGATAATTTCAAGGAAAGCATCACCATCACTGTAGGCTTTGAACTGGTTAAATTTGAAGGCCTTATAATTCAACTGAAAGAAGATCTCTTGATGTTAAAGAGATAGAAAAGAGTAGGAAGACATAAAGGAGAAACACGCTTATCTGTTTCTTCTTTATAAGTCATCATGAAAGCTAGAGCTGTTGTAGGTCACTGAAAGGTAAAGGAGAGGTGACTCCACATTATGGATCAGAACTAGTTACAGATAACAGTTTGGACCGTATATTGAACAGAAAGCTCTCTTAGTTAGTATCAGATGGGGAATGAGGCATGCCTTTTGAAATTGCATACTCAGTGGCGAAAGGCCTGAATCTTTGCTGTGTTTGGAAAACAACCAGTGCGTTTCAGACATTACTTCCATCTGTGGAACACAAAATAATATCAAATAGTGAACAAACCTCTGAGTCCTGTATTAGTTGGCAAAATTAAGTCATGCTGAATGCAGATGTCTTGGCTTTATCAGCAAGTCCACCTTTTTCTTTTCAAGAGGGAAAATATTAAGCTTTGTGCCTACCCATATTGGGCCTTTTTTTGGAAGCTGACCAGGTTCAGTGTTCCCCTGAGGAGGAGCAAACAAGAGCTGCTTGGAGGTTGTTGTCCTATCAATTTCAAGGCATCTGGCAATGTTCTGCTTTGGTAATTGCAAATACTCCAAGGCCAGAGTACTTCAAAGTGCCTTGACCCATTTCTTAGAGAACTCCTTGTTCATGGGGCAACTGTAAAAAGAGAGAACAAGGCAAGATGAAGCTGCACATGAATGCTCGGTCCAGCAGAAGGTTTATCAGAGACTTTACAAGACACTGCAACAATGAATAACTAATTGATATTGAATGATATCATCACAAGAGAAAGTTGAGAATGCTGTTATTGGCTAGCTTGCCCTTTTTGGCATAAGCTTTTTGACATCTGCAAAGGCATATCTGCTTCAGGGCCTGTTGGTAATGTTTTATATCTTATTCCAGTTGATTGTATCATCTACTCGTCAATGAACTAAAGATGTTAAATCCCACCAGAATTTTTATTCATGGCATAGCAGTCTGTTTTGTATCCCATTTCCGATGCATTGGAAAGGTGATGGTGAAAGCAATACTAAACACGAATACACACCCCTTTCTGCATTTCTTATAAATTCAGTGATCAACAAGAACCTAGAAAATTTTTAAAAGTTACAGTATCTGACTTTTCCAAACTGCTCACAAAAGTTAAACACATTCATAAAGGCGCTGAAATAAGTGGCTTGTTTTTGAGAAACGTTCACATTACCACTGTGAGGACTGGGAGAACTATCACTGCTGAAGGCTACTGAAAAACAGGTCATCTATATCTGAGACCAGCCAAGGCTTCCACATTTGCACATTTTGGCTGCTGGTTTATTGCTACCAATTAGGTGGCTATGAGCTTTTCTAAGGATCTTGCATATTGTATAGTAAAGCTAGAGAAAATCAACCACAACGAATGATGATTCACTTCTAAGCATGACTGTTTTTACAAGGAAGACAATGCCAAAGTCCCACAAATTCCAAGAAAGACCAAATGAACTCAAGTCCAAAGTGACTAATGCCAGTGTGAATGGGTCTGGAGAGACGTTTTGGAGTGTTCCATCACAAGATCATTTTGTCGTGGAGAAGTAGAGAACTAGAAATGACATAGGATCTTTTGTGTCCCAGACAAGACAAATTTGGAGTTAGCTTTATAGTCTACTCTTGTTGCAGGAACTGCCCTGATTTGTCTGATGAAAGGTCCACTTAGCCCAAAGGCCAGAAGGGGATTCATCAGGAAATGATATAAGAACAGGGCATGGTTTATGCCATTTATTGTCCCATGATTTATCTTTCCAGTTTCATACAGAAATTGGTTACAGAGCTCCCGAGCCAGTCATCAAATACAGAATAACAACCACCAAGGAACCTCTCTGCATTGAATTTGAGACTCATTTAATCCATTTTTTAGCGAATTTACACCTTGGCCTCAACAGCATCGTGTGACAATGACTTTAACAATCCATATGAAAGTGCATCTTTTGTTTGTTTCAAACCTGATGCCTCATAATTTCATCGCATCCCTTCTAGTTCTTAGACTGTGAGAAACAGTGAGCACTGCTTTCCCTTTCCCTTTCTCCATGCCCCTCCTGGATTTGCAGACATGATTTTATCTTCCTATCCACGGAATCACAGAAGCACAAAATCATTAAGGTTGGAAAAGACCTTTAAGATCATCAAGTCCAACCATCAACCCAACACCACCATGTCCACTAAACCATGTCACAAAGTGCCACGTCCACACATTTTTTGAAAACCTCCAGTGATGGTGACTCTACCACCTCCCTGGGCAGCCGGTGCCAATGTTTGACGACTCTTTCAGTAAAGAAATTTTTCCTAATATCCAGTCTAAACCTCCCCTGGAGCAACTTGAGGCCATTTCCTCTCATTCCATCACTAGTTACTTGGGAGAAGAGACCAACACCCACCTTACCACAACCCCCTTTCAGGTAGTTGTAAAGAGTCATTCATCCATCCCAGTCATTCATTTTTTAAAGCTGAAAAACTCTAGCATACTTAGTCTCCCTCTACACAGAAGAATTATACAACCAAACACTTTTATAAGTATCATTTGTTCAGGGATTTTTGCCAATGAAAAAAAACCAAAACGAAACCAAACCCCCAAAATAATCTGAGGAGAGTATGAGGAAGGTATGGACTTGGGAAAATGAGGGAAATATTCCTCACACATGTTCCCATGACAACCCTGCCTGTAGCACTGCTGAGGCCAGTCGCTGAGTGTGAAGATGCTGTGTCATTCCAGCTGCATTTCAGACTGCTCTTTCATTTCCTCTGCATTTTTTTTCTGTCTCTGGTTTCCCCAAGTCCATCCAGCCAGGCTCTAAATCTCAGTGTTCCAAGTTCAGAATGTCATGGGACCACACTTTCTCAAACCCCTTGTGGCACAGCTGTTATAATAGAACAAGGGAGATGGAGCAAGGAACCCTTAATATTTGGACATCCACACTCAAAATTGCACAAAGTTCAGTGTCAGTTTGTTCATAGATATAATGGTAATGTGAAGAGAAAATAACGCATCAGGTCATTTTATTCCACCTCCTTGCCATTTCAGAAATACTCCCTATGGTCTGCCTTAGCACGCTTTGCACAGCAAAGGGAAACACAACTGAATGTACTAACTTTCACACAGTTTTGTGCTGAAGCCATACAGAGCCTCAGTAAAAAATAAATGAGTTAAGGGCTGGGCACGAGTTGGGCTATGCACTTTCTGTGTGCAAATCCTTCCTGTAGCTGTTGTTAGAAATAAAACCTACCTGACTTTATTCATCAGAATGAACTTGTATTGTGCACTATTTGTGCAATAAGCGTAATACCTACTACCCTGTATCGTGGGATGATTATTTTGTACCTTCGCCTGCTGGAATGCCATGTGTGGTATGACTTCTGTCAGCAAACACATCTTATTTTTGTCTTTACCTTGTCAAAACATTGGAGCAGTACATTAATCGTTAAAGGATTGTCAGTACTGTAACAGATCACATTTGTGATGCTCCAAAAAAAAACTAACCACAAGCAGATAAAACAAAAACTTGAGGAGAATGAAATATGGAAATACTAATGTTGTGAGCAGGCAGGTGAGCAGGGCTGTGTTTTGCAGCAGAAATAGCTCGGTCAGATGTATCCTTGTTGTTTTCTCTTCGGCATCAGTTGGCTGCATGAGAAAGCAGCTGTATAGGTACAAATCTTCATTCCTAATTAAGTAGTCAATGGTGCTCTGAAAACACTGGAAATCTGCTAACCTTTTATTAGTATTTCTTCTCCTTTTACCAGACCTTTATTTTTTCCACCAAGTAAATCAATACCATTTTCTTGAACTCCTGTGAGTTAATGAAGCAGCAGGCTCTCCATTTTACAGGCAGAGAAATGGGAGACAGGGAGGTTTCACTCAGGGCCACAGAAGAAGTCAGTACTCGACTCACGTGAATGTGAAATTAAACACTAGTTCACACTTATACAACATGTTACCTTTCCAGTATGTGAATATTTGCTTTCAATCATGAAGTCAGGATGTACTGTTAATAAGTACAAATTATTCCTGTGCTCATGTAGGGTGAAAGCAGCCTGCGTATATTCTGTTCACCGTTGAAAATAGACCATACATGAAGCCTGCAGATGCTGAAGCTACATGCTAATGCTCTGCTCGGGTGAATGTCACCCACTTCATTCATAAGGTCTTCCTGGGAAGGAAATTTCTGCCACCCAGTGCTATAGAAGCCTGAAGTCAGTAATAATATTGATCCCTTATGCTTCTTATTAGCTGCAACTTTTAAATAATCTTCTGGAGAATAGCGCTGTGCTGCGAGCCGCCTCCTGCCCTCGCCAAGGCTGTGTCGGCACTGCCAGGTCTGTCCCTGTGCTGCTGGGCGTTGTGGCTCGGCCACCAAGGTGTCCTGCGAGGTAACACCTTGCCTACATGACCAAACGCAGCTGAGGGGGAAGGAATCAACTCTAGCCGTGCCTAAATTTGACAACCATGTTGAGGATAAATGCTCTTGATGAGTCTTTAGAATTCTCAAAACATTTTTAATTACCTGAAGAAAAAATTATTTCTTTATTCTTGAGTTTATGTTTTTCCCCTCACTATTGCCCTGTGTTCAATATGTCCTCTGCACTAACTTTGAAATCCTGTAATGCTATCACCATAGGTAAGGCAGGCTAGGTACATGATTTAATACAAATGATGCTTCTTGCACTAGTCTTCCATTATATCTTGAAGATCTCAAACAACAGTGGCATCTTAAAGCTTTGGAAAACAGAAGAGGGGTTGAAGTGGCATTTTTGTCCTATTATTGGCCCATTCATTTCCTACTCCTGGGACAATAAATAGGGCAGGCCCATAAATTGCCAGGTTGGCAACTTTGTCAACTGCTAAACTGCTTCTTTGTCACTGCACTGATGGGATTTAAGATTTTCATTCACTAAAAGGGTGAACCATGTGTCCTTACTTACGTACCTGCAAGTATCGCTAGGCTTCCCCTAAAATCAGTGGGGTTTCAGAACACTAAAATCAGACTGTTCAGGGGTGCTTCATAGAATCATAGAATAGTTTGGGTTGGAAGGGGCCTTTAAACGCCTGCTAGCCCAACCCCACTGCAGTGAGCAGGAACCTCTTCCACTAGAGCAGGTTGCTCAGAGCCCCGTCCAACCTGACCTGGAATGCTTCCAGGGATGGGGCATCTACCACCTCTCTGGGCAACCTGGGCCAGTGTTTCACCACCCTCACTGTAAAAAAATTCTTCATTATATTTAGTCTAAATCTACCCTCTTTTGGTTTAAAACCATTACCCCTTGTCGTATCACAATAGGCCCTGCTAAAAAGTCTGTCCCCACCTTTCTTACAAGCCCCCTTTAAGTACTGGAAGGCTGCCATAAGGTCTCCCTGGAGCCTTCTGTTCTCCAGGCTGAACAACCCCAACTCTCTCAGCCCGTCCTCACAGGAGAGGTGTTCCATCCCTCTGATCATTTGGTGGCCCTCCTCTGGATCCGCTCCAACAGGTCCATGTCTTTCCTGTGCTGAGGGCTCCAGAGCTGGACGCAGGACTCCAAGTGGGGTCTCAGCAGAGCACCCCAAGTTAAGTGCTGAAGGAAGGTGAGCTGAATTGCTCTCTGGCAATGCCACTTTCTCTTTCTCTACAGGAGAAGCCTTGTTGACTAGTTCAGGCTTGGATGTGTGACTTCTTTGTTGTAGTGCACAGAAACCAAAGACTTTCACATCAAAGAGATGCAGAACACTGAGAAATCTTATCACATGCATATGCAACCAAGATTTTTACTGCAAAGCAGTTTCACGAGCACATTGGCACCTCTGCAAGTGAAGTTGATGGGATAGCTCAGAAAATAAAGATGCTCACATTTGTCAGTGACTGCAGAATAAATCCCTATTCAAGCAATTACGCACCAGTTTTGTTTCGAAGCAATCTTAGCCCATTAAAGAAAAATGCCCATTTAAAGTATTGTGGCTTTGTATTTAACAGATTGATTATCACCATTGCCATTTGCCAAGCCCACCCACACAAAAGAAATTCACTTTGAAAACTGCCTAACTGCAGAGATTTGCCCAGCAGACCAGAACAGCATTGGGTATATAATAATAATTTTTTGCTTAATTATGTGTTTACTCAGGACATTTAGAGATATTCTGGTCTTCTGAATGGATGAGGACATTCGAAGAGTGGCAGCTCGCTCGCTCTGCCAGCGTGGAGATGTTGAAATGCTGAGGGTGCTGCTATATCCCAGTGTCCCTCGGCTGCCCAGCGGCGGGCACCGCGCGGGAACGGGCAGTAGGTGACCTTGGGACCCCTTGGCGAGGTAGCAGTGGCAGCAGCTTTCTCAGGAGCACCACTGTGACATCAGGAGCTGAAATTCTGCCGGTCACCTCCATTTTTGTCCTACTTTTTCATGGTAGGAACCTACCTAGGAAGTTTGTCCCACTGTGCTTAATCAGAGACCTGAGAGTTGCACATCAGCGATGGTTGCGGGTACGTGTAACCAGAGGGGTGTTTCCACGGGGTAGTCGGAGAGAGAAGCACACAGGGGAGGTAGGAAAGCCCTGCACTGACAGGACAGACAGATGCATAGCCAGACCTTGCTTGAGGCCAAAATCGAGCTCCCGCTGTTTCTCTTGGGGAGGTTTGTCCCCGAGCGGCTCATGCACGTAGCTGTGCTTGGAGCTCAGGGCAGGAGGTCCCTCCTGTCCCCTTCTCCTTGTGCACTAAGACCATCATAGGCCTTTGCGGGACATTGCAAGAAGTCTTATATCCTGACTGCTCATCACCTCAGTAGCATTTGTCTCCCCTGTCTCAGCCGTCCGCAGAGATCCTCCAACACCCTCCACAGGGAAGCTGAATTTCAGTTCAAATCCCAATCCCGTTAACTGCAGTCAGTCTGCTCAAATCCAGTGACTGGAAACTCAGCCAGAGGACCAAGAGTGAAATCACCCTTACGTATCTGAAGAGTAGCCTTAAGTGGTTGATGTATCTCCGTACCCTTCGTTGCATGAACAGAGGTGCTTTTCCTGCAATAACGAGTTTTCCCAGCTTGAGAAGAGAGTAGGACAAGATGGAGGATTTGGCCTTTTGAGACTCACCACAGCTTTTTTTGAGAGGAGACCATATAATGCAGTCTTTCAAACGGAGGTTTGTGGTTTGTCTGTCACAGCGGTGTTGATAATGATTGGGAAGAAAAACGTTCATAGGATTATTTTGTAGGCCTGCTAACTAATGCAGAGGGGGATAATAGCCCCCACTGAGAAACACTTGCTAGAGCTTTCCAGTGTGATCAACAGACCTGTTTTCTTTATCTCCTTTTTTGTTTTATTTCCTATTTCAAAAAAAGTCGTCCTTCACTCCTTGGATTTGAAAACAGGACATTGCAACAAACAAACCAGAGTTGCTGTCAGAAGAGGATTTCAGAGCTGCAGGGATTCAACAAGACCCAGGACCTTCTGGGCATCGCTGTTTGTACTTTCAAGCATTATAAAAAGTGACAAAAAGCCAATTGCCCGTTGTCACCCTAACACAATGATTGCAACCTTAGAGTTGTAATGATAACACCAGAAGACCTTAGGAATCAATGCATTTGATAGATCACCCTCAGGACCGGTATTATTCATTTCCATTGCTTAAATACCTCATGAAAAAAAATTCCCTTATATTATGAAATAGATCATTTATAATGTAATTGGATAAGTACCTTACGCTGCTTCAGCTCCAGGCAGTACACAGTTTGAGTTACCAAACCAATACAAGGCATTCTTGGGACAACCTAAGCGTGTCCGTACAAGGAGGTTGAACCAATTTCACTGCAGTTTTGTCTAACCTGGGTAAGCAAAATCAGCACAGACTTCACAGGGGTCCGAACCACTCTGTGGGCACAGTTGCTTGAGCTGCATTTTGTAGAGAAGTAGTCTGTTCTGGGGAGCAAACCCATCACTAGGAAACAGAGCGGAAATCTCAGCTTGTTTTGCCTCTGATGCTAGTTTATCCAGACAAAAATGATGTGCTTTTACCAGAAACGTTTTGTGTATGTTTTTAATTTTTTTTTTTTTTTTTTTTTTTTTTTTACATTTCACATTTATAGTTTAACAGCACCCGTTCGCCCTCCCCAATTGAGTGTTGCCACATGACCCCCTGGAGTAGAAAGGTACTGGAAAAACAAGCAATCCTCAACTAACAGCCCTGTCTCAGCTCTTCTCTCTTACAGATCCTAACCCTTCCTCTTGCTTGCTTTTCACTTCCTTACTTTACTGCGCTAAAAGAAGCCTTTTCTGTTTTTCTCCTGTCAGTAAGACGCAATAATGACTTTTTTTCCGCCCCTCCCTCTTCCATTCTTCACCTTGGATGGGTTTCAGGAGCTCGTGGCGACGAGGCCACCTCCTCCTATCACCTCTTTTAAAAGGCCTGACCCGTGACAGACTTGATAGCGTTAGTGATTGCATTTCATTTCTCTTGCAATGTTTTTGCCAAACTGCCCCTTTTCTTCTTTTTTTTTCCTAAACGGTAAGAAACCGTTCGGGCAATGCCAGCACGACAGCGGGTGTTTATTCTCTGCCCATTTGGTGATGCCACCGTTTGGGGAAGGAGGAGCTCTGGCAGCCAGGGTGACTTCGCCCGCTTTGTCCGGCGCTTCATTGTCATCCAGGGGAGGAATCAGCAACAAATGCAGCCTCCATGTGTGCGTGTGTGTGTGTCCGTGTGTCCGTGTGTCTGCGTGCCTGTGAGGCAAGGGGTGGGTTTTTTGGCATGCATGCATCAAACTTTTTTTTTTTTTGGGGGGGGGTAGTTACCTAGGAAACAAAGTCTTTTGTGCTTGAAGTTTATATGAGCTATTCACATCTGCTGGGGATCGGCACAAAAGCTGCAGGCAGAAAGAAGGCTGCGATGTTTGACTGAGATCCTACGTGGGAAAAAGGGTTTTTTTCTTGGGGCGGGAGGAGGAGGAAGCGTGCGTTGTCTTGGGTCTGGGGGTGCTGCAGGAGGTGACGCTGGCGAGGTAAGTGCGTGCCCTCCAACAGTTTAAGTAGTAGCTGCCGAGTTAAGATCTTAAATGCTTTTGGGGCTGGGGCGAAAATGCTGTTTGGCAAGCTTGAGATGGTTAATTCCCCCAGGATTTGCGAGGAGCCTGGGCGGAGGAATGGCAGAAGTACAATGGCAGCCCGGGCGTGATCCTGCGGTGTTCAACACCCGCCCGCTGAACGCCTTGCCAAGGGGCCGGAGAGCAATGTTTTCTCTTCACCGCCTTTGCTACTGAAGCTAAAACTGGCAAATGCAGTGTAAACAGCAGGCTGAGGGGGAAGGCTGGTAGTTAAGCAGCTGGGAATTCAGGACCGAAGAGAGAACCAGCCTGAAAGGGATTGTGCTTCGTTTTTAAAAACTGAGAGGCAGACGGACATCCTGGGCTGGTTCGAAGAGTTATCACAGCTTATAGAAGAATGTGTTAATGGAAAAAGGGAGGGAAATTAGGCAGAAAAAGGTAAGTGTTTCTCTCCTCCGTCGCTTCCAAACAAAACGGAAACTTTTTTTTTCCAAACAAAAGAGACCCCAAGCCTGAGTTGGTGGCCAGCACCACATAAAAACACGCTTAATTTATTTTTCTTTGCTAGATGAAAGAATAGCGGCTTTGCAAGACAGAGTGTTGTTGGGGGATTTGTTATTTCTTCCAAAAGAAAAACCACATCTGCGTTTATTCCATGCAGTTTACTTTCCTCTCTGTTTCTTTACCTTCAGTATCTAGTGCTTCTCGTAGCACGCTGTAAAAATGTGCATGGTTTCGGAATAACCCTTTGAATTTCTTCTGGTGGTGGCTACTCTTCCAGCACCTGCCGCGTCCCGGCGCAGAGCTGCCGGGTTGCTGCAACTTCAGTCTGCTCGTGTTCTGAGTTTGTGAAAATGAAATGCAAATTATTTCCTGGAGCACAGAGGGGTCGTCTTTAAAACTTTGGGCCTTCTGATGCTTGTCCTCAAACGAACGGGGCCAGTCCTCGCTGGTGCTCCGCAGACTTGGGTGTTCAAAAGGCTGCGGATGCAAACAAGGGTCCCGGTCTCCAGCGCTGGTGGGAATTGAGGGCATGCTGGCAATGGCTACCCACAAATGCAGGACATGCCCCTTCTGACGGAGGAGGTCTCCTGTAAATGTCACTGTAAATACGCTGAATTGTTTCCCGTGTGTTGAGGTATTTTTCTCCTATTAGCAGGCTGATACTTTTCCATTGGAAAATAGCTTGTGCTGTGTGACTTAGCTAGAATGATTCCTCCTTGCATCCCTGTAACTGATTTCTGATCTCTGTGTCTGCTTTGTTTCAAAATTAGCCTTGTGTGCCTGAGTGGGAGACACTGATTTTGAATGTATTCATTTGCAGTCCCATCCACCAGAGGACGAAGACACAGATGTCATGTTAGGGCAGAGGCCGAAAAATCCAATACATAATATCCCTTCTACACTGGATAAACAAACCAATTGGAGTAAAGCACTACCTCTCCCAACTCCAGAGGAGAAAATGAAACAAGATGCCCAAGTGATTTCTTCTTGCATTATCCCCATCAATGTCACTGGTACAAATCTCTTCTATTTCTTTTTGTATTTATTGCATGGTTCAAGGGAGGTCAAGTACTTACTTCGTTTAATTTATCTGAAGTCACGGGATTGTGCAGTCTCGGGGAAAAGACCCTAGCTTGAGGATTTAGTTTCTGGAAGACAGTGGGCTAAATTCATCCTTCCTGCGTGGTTTCTGGGGTCACTGAATCTGCATCTAGGATTAATTTGGCCCATGTTTTTGGAGTCATGTTATACAGTGTAACGTAACACCGGTTCCCTTCGTAAACAATGTACTTTTGTTGTGTATATAACCTACAGTCTGTATTTACAAAGACCTCAAATAACTTTTTGAATGTAGTTGACTGAAATAATGCAGAAAGCCACCGAAATTAATCATATGATTATCATGTGTAGCAGGAGAAGAGAAACTAGAGAATGTAGGCTACTATTTGCAGTGCTTTAAACATGCGAGGCATGACTGGGTAGCATGCAAACCATCGCTCTGAGATCTCTTTAAAGGCAGCTATGCTGAAGGTATAGTAATGGCATTTTCTTTTGCTTATATAACATTTGGATATATTTGACTAGATTTATCTGAAGAGAATTTGTTTCTAGAAGCAGCAGGTATATCACTTATTAAATGTGATTGATAGATGACTTATTTCCAGAATCAAAAATCAGGCTGTTTTTCTCTTTCTCTTTTTCTCTCCTTCCAGAGGGCTATGGTAAACTTAAAGTTGATCTGAGTTTCACTTAATAATATTTTGCACCAAGATTCGATTAATGTAAGAGCATAAAGTGGGCTGACTTCCACGGTTACAGACTCGACTATAAACAATGAGGAAAAAAGCAAGGAGCTTTCAGTTAGCCTTCATTCCCCAGAGAAAATATTTGTATCTAATTCTATTTTCCCAGCAACGGGGGGGTGGTGGCG
>NW_010556495.1:0-351 GCF_000687285.1 Phaethon lepturus | reverse complement strand
GGGTGGGGGGGGGGGAGTTACAGCCCCTCATATCCCATTGCTCTTTCCCGTGTCTGCCAGCAGTGCCCAACCTTCCTGCAAGACAGGCTGCGGGGATCACCGCGGTGTCCTGGAGGGCTGTATGCCCACAGTACGGCTCCAGCCCCGGGCGTTTGCTGCCCACTTGCCAACCGAGGGGTTCTGGGCTTTGGGGCTCGTGGCATGTCTGACCTACAGCGTCACGGTGACAAGTGTCCATCTGCTCCACCGTCTGCTGCATGAATCCTGCTTCGTGACGGCCCCGCGGTCCCGGTTCCCCTCCAACCCGGCAGCGGAGGTGACGCTGCACAGCGCTGCCAGGTCTGCCCGCCC
>NW_010556494.1:69372-69688 GCF_000687285.1 Phaethon lepturus | reverse complement strand
TAGCTGGAGTGGGTGTTGGCTTTGTTTTACTTTGTGTTTTTATTCCCCCCCCATGTTGCTGTGCTGAGGATTTTGTTTTTAGCCAAAAAAACATCTCCCAGGCCCTTACCAGATGACACAGTGGGTGATGTACTTTCCCCTCGAGTCCAGAGCTCAACAGGCAAAGCCCAGTGATACGGCCCCAGATCCCCTCTGTGATCTCTCTATCCGATGGGGTCCGCACGTGTGGGCAATGTAAAGGCTGTATGTCTAAAAAGAGCCCAGGCAGATCTTGCCCACCCCCGGTTTGCATCGGTTGCATACATTTTAGAGCTGG
>NW_010556494.1:31260-69286 GCF_000687285.1 Phaethon lepturus | reverse complement strand
TGTTTCTGGTGGCCAGGTTATTGCTGGGAGGCCCCGGGCTGCTCAGCAAAACTTTCTGTGGGTGGTGGGAGCAGCAGGAGGGACACCGCAGAGCCCAGGGAGGCTTTGCGGAGGGTGTCTGGGGCAGACGCCCCCCCCAGGACATCCGCACTGGTACTTATTTCTCCTTTGCCAGTTTATATGGATAGGAGAAACGTCCTGGACCGAGCAAATCCAAGTGTCTGAGCGCAGAGCCCCAAGAGCTCTGTCTCAAAAAAGCTAGGGCTTGAGGGGACTACTACGGCTGGAAACACTAGAATGGGGGGTGTGTGTGTAAATAAATGATAAAACCCTGGGTCCTTGGCTTGAGCCCTTCCTAAAACATACCTTTCTCTACCCAAATTCCTGTACCCGCCCGCTCGAAGGCAAAAAGCTTCCATCAACCTGCTGAGGTTTCTCAGGCATTTCTGGGGCAGTAAAGCCTGTCCCTGCCTATCCATGGCCAGCGTGGCCCCTGCCTGTCCTCTGGGGAGGTCCACCAGGAGCAGCGGATGGGGCCTGCAATGCTTGGCTCTCGGGGCACAGGGCAGGAGGGCGGCTGGGAGCCTGAGTGCCACAGAACCCCTCGCTATCCTACTGGCACCAGACTCTGTGAGAAGCACAGCAAAGGTTTCTCCCCGCACATGCCCCATCCCAGTTCCTCGCCGCCTCTCCCCATGCACACGCACGCAGAGTGCCTGGCCCCGGCAGGCCGTGACTTACCAGGTTGACTGGGTGGATGTAGCCATTTTCATACTTGTCATTGGCCAGGATCTGCCGCAGGTGAGCGATGTAGCTGGAGGCCAACCTCAAGGTGTCCAGTTTGGAAAGCTTGGTGTCTGGGGGCACCCAGGGCAGGGTGGTCTTAAGCCTGGAGAAGGCTTTGCTAAGGACCCTCATCCTCGCCCTCTCCCTGGCGTTGGCAGCGTTTCTCTGGACCTGCTTTCCCTCCTGGCTCACTCCGTTTAAAGGGCTCTTCTTGGGGGGAGCTTTCTTCCTCTTGCCCGAGGCCCCTCTCCCCTTCTGAGGGGAGCCATTCTCGCCATTGGATCCCTCCTCGTTGCTCTCGGTGGACGCCCCAAACTCTTTGTTAGTATCCATTTTCAGGCCATCGCACTCCAGCATCTCCACCTCCTGCAGATCTTCCACATCACTGAGAGACCCAGTGGACATGGTCTGGAAGATGCCAAAGGACCAGCGGGAAGGGGGGAAGGGGGGGAGAGGAAGGGCCGCTTCTCAAATCTACTTCAAGGCGGCAGAGGAGAGAAGGGGCACCAGTATTTTCCTCCCCTTCCCTCCCCCCCCAGCACCAAGGCGCGATACCAGTCCAGAGAGGATCCCTGCCCTCCCGCCCCCCAACCCTGCTTTGCCTGTGAGGGAGGGAGGGAGCGTGTGTGAGAGAGGGAGGGAGAGAGAGAGAGAGAGAAAGCCGAGGAATTTAGTGAGGACACTAGTAATTTATCTGGGGGATAAGAGAGGCGGATCCAGCCCAGGGGAGGGGCCCTGCCCGCTGAGCACACCACATCCCCAATCACAGACCTTTGCACAGGACTGGGAATGAGGTATCCTGGCGAGCCTTTGCCGAGAGCTCGGAACTGGGATTCAAAGCTTCACAACTGGAGCAAAGCAACTTTCTCTCTCTCTCTCTCCGCTCTGTCTTTCTATCCTCCCCCTTCCTCCTTCTCCTCCTCTTCTCCTTCCCCACTTCCCTTTCCAGCCCAGGGTTGCTCTCCCCCTCCTTGCCTCCTAGATGACCCAGGCAGCTGGTGTCATGATTCTTGATGAAAGCCAAAATGGGTCATGAGCAGAGAGCGAGCAGCAGACCCACCAGCCAAGCCTTCCAGGGAGCTTTGTAATGCATGCTGTCGAAATGCTGTCCTGTAACCTAATCTGTGGGAGATTTGTAGATGATTGTATTTGCGAACGCATCCTGTCCAGCTACTAGCGTATTCCAGGAAGGGAGCGCTCCGCCGTCCGGCTGGCAGCATGGACCTTCCCGTCACAGCCCAGGGACTGGAGGCTGGAGGATCTGACTTCTTGCAGCCCTCCTGGGTGACCTCCCAGGTCCTGGTCCTCTCTCACTCTTTGAGTCCCCCCCCAGCTGTAAGCATCCCAGAGGCTGCCCCATCCGCAGGTGTGCCGGGTGGCCGAGATCCCGGCGCTCCGCGGAGCCCCACCGAGCCGAGGGAGATCACTGCGCCGCTGGGGAGGTTCAGCGTGGCTGCGGATGGGGCAGCAAGGGTGTGCACTGAAGTGAAGGGAAAAGGGGGCTGGATACTGGATGGTAGACATCGCAGAGAAAACAAACCCTTTTCTGGGGTGTTGTTGCAGAGCAGATGTCAGTGTTTCGCTCTGCGCTACCCGTGGAGCCCTTTGTCTGCTGATTTGTGCATGCTCAGAAGTCAGGGAGTTCTACCTGACTAAAGAGGCAAGATAAGGCCCCTTCAGTGGGAGCGGTGGGAGCGAAGGCGTCAGGCAGTACTCTGCAACCAGGGAAGCCAAGCATTCCCCATCGGAAGCCAAGCATTCCCCGTCGTTGTACCACTAGCGTGAATGAGCGGGTTGAATGAGCAGATGTACACTGCAGTTACGATCTTTATGCACATGTGTATTCAGTCTCTGCAGAGCAGGCTTTTAAAAGCAGTTAACCTTGGCCTAGCTCTTCTTCCTCTCTGTATAAAGTCTTCTCCTAAAGCCACATGTGGAGCCCAAAGAGGCCTGTGAAGCATGAACTTGCTCCCGTAGCTCCTTCCCTCCTCACACGCTTCCTGAAGCCTCGCAGGTCCCCCAGCAGCCTGGGTTGTGAACACGGGGGGCTAAAGGACTGGGCACGATCCACACGTGGGACCTTTCTGGACACAGTGACTGATCTGATTGCAGGAGCAACTCCACTTACTCAGCCGCTTACCTGAGGATTCGCATAGCTCTGGAAAAAAATGTACAGCCTAGATGCCACCGTGGCGTGCAGTAGCTTCGGAGTTAATCCATGGTCACGGGAGCCACAGAAAAGTCTCTTACTGATCTGTATGAGCATCACATCGGGTTTTCCGCGTGCACTAAACAAAAAACAAAGAAACAAAAATTGTGGAGGGCCAAGCTGGTACGTCTGCCAAGCGCTACGTACAGTCCGTAGATTAAAGTTTCAGTAGGAGGCAGAGTGTCAATTTTGATAACTAGCAAGGAAGTCTTTCCTATCTCTTGATCCATTTTGGTTCCTTGGCTCACATAAGCCAGAAGAAAAAGGGCAACTATAAACTTTAAACCAGCTGTTTACGGTTTGGCTGGAAGATAACACCTTCCCACTCACAATAGGATAAGTACATTAAGATATCATATCTCCAAGCCTGGGCTCTTGGGAATTCACTAACCTCTAACGTCATGTTATGTTAACTGTGCCCTATTTGTGTTTTCTCTGTGTATAAACTAAACAAATTGTCAGTGTATCAATTCAAATTAATGAATTATCTTTGCTTTTTTTTTTTCTTCTTTTTTCTTTATAACATCCTCGTTGCAGATCCAAAATATTACTAATCACCAGCATGGAGATTTATGAGCCTCCTTATTTTCTAGACTTGATTGTTGTTTGTGCAGGTGGAGATTTAAATGGCCATATCCACTGCAGAGATTTATAGTCCAAGTGATTGATGTTAGAAATAAGCTACAAGACTCCTACTGGAGCAAGGATGACAGAAAACCAAGTTGAAGTTGCTTATGTCTCTAAGCACGAATGACCAGAGAGCATGAGTGACCAGAGTGCACAAAAACTTCAGCATCAGATGGTCCCAGAAGAACAAAACAACAAAAAAGTATATAGTCACATCCTTTTTATCACTTATTTTTAACTTCACTTTAGTAATTTCTAAAAATTTGTTGTAAAAAGCAGAAGGAATGATGTGGCTTCTTAAAAATGCATTTAGTATGCCACTACATGTGCGTTCTGAAAATCAAGTTATGCGTACATGTGTGTTATGAGCTTTTAGAATTGCCACACATTTGTAGCTTTCACTGACTCACATACATTTTTTGAGTCCTCAGAGCCAGTAAAATTGATCTAATACAGACCACACACTTCTGTGGAGATGCGGGACACATTTTTGTATTAATTTGGTGGAGATTATTGTGTTTGTGATATATACTTACATACATGTAGTATAATGTGCTTTGAGTCCTTTATGCATACAGACTCTTAACACACTCTTTTAATAACATAATCGTCCCTTTTTTCCTCTCCAAAGGGGCCAGCATGGGCAGACCTAAAAAAATAGTATCCTCTCATCTCCGGGTAGCTCCTGGTTCCTTATCTGTTTGTTGCATGAGCCGAATCTCTCCTTTTCCAACCTTCCTGCTCCTTATGCCCCTCCTGGCAAGCCCAGGGTTTGTACCCCTAATCTGGCTCCCAGTTTCAATCCCCCTCCCCTCACCTGAATTGCCTTGCCCCGTCCTCCTGACTCTCATTCTGAATTGCAACCCCGGTTTGGGGTAGAGACCGAGGAGGTGGAGACCAACCCAGTCCTGTGGGAAGGGTAAAGCTGGGATGGCTGCAGCCGCCGCGGTGATGGTGTGGCCGCTTACGCCTCCAGTTAAATGACTGGGACCACAGACCAGCCCCTGGGTTAATAACTGGCTGGGAAAGACAGATGGAGCTAAAGTCCTTTTGGCCTTCCCAGTACATTCACTTCTTCATTCATGTTTTAAAAAGGAAGCTGAAATACTGGCATGGGGAACATCAGCACAAATGTGTGGATTTGCCCTGTAGATGACTCTGCATTGCTCTGGCTACACAGGAAAGTGCATCTCTCTTACTTCTAATTGAGACCCACTAAGCCTTAAGGGTCATTTAGAACATGCCAGGGGTGCTGGGGGCAGAGATTTGGGATGCCTGGTCTGAAGGGTGTCAGATGGGGGACATGTTACACATAGCATAGTCTAATGCTGGTCTATGGCAGGTTACAGATTTCCCTCTGGAAAAAAAGCCTCAGTTTTTATGTCTCCAACCTTCCCTCCCCTGGCCTGGAATAACATAGTAATTTGAGAACAGCTTTGGAACTTGAGGCCAAGATTTCTGCAAGTGTCTCCTGATTTTGCATGGCATGACTTGGGTTTTTTTGGTTATGTTCTGTGTCATTTATCAAGGCACCATGTTTTCACTGTGCATTGAACAGTCACCCAAGAAAAACCTTGGATCGCCCACAGCTGAGGAAAACATTATCAGTAGCTGGTTTCAGAACTCTTCACCCGAGTATTATACAGGTGTTTTCCTATATTTGGAGAATAACCAAGGGAGTCACTCACAGCCAGACAGCTCATCATGAATGATGTTCAGTCAGGTTTAAGAATAATCAGGAATTAAGATACAACCAGATCAGTGTTTTCAAGTTGCAATTTTAAAAAAAAAATCTGGTTGCACTCAGATTTCTCCTGCTCACTCTTGATCTCACCTGGAAACTAAGTAAAATGGTGGAGGGACTTCAGAAGCATACTTTTACATACCTTAAGTGAAATAATACTAATAGTATAGAATTACATATGGATAATACTAATAATAACTAATACTAATAGTATAATACTAATGCTACTATTGATATAATAATCCTGTGATATTTCTGTGATAGGATTCTGTCTTGTCCATTGTAGAGGATGGACAGTGCTAGGGAAATAGATCAAAGTTGTCTGTAACAGTGGGGTAGCTTTTTGGAAGAGCTGGGGCACTGAAGCCCTCCCATGGCTCCTTTCCAGTGCATGTATCTGTTTCTGGTCACAGTTTTGGTTTGAAAGGTAAAAGACATTCTGATAAATAATGTAAAGCAATACACAAAGAGAAAAAATAATGTCACTGCCAAGACAGTAAAGTGTTCCTGGAGAACTGGGCCAAGAGGCACATATTTTTATGCCATACCAGTGTCACTACCCCTCCCCAAGAAATCCCAACATCTTGCTTCAAAGCCCCGAGAAATCAAAGCTTTGTGAGAAGCTGTTTTCTAGAATAGTTTACTGTGGGGGAAAAACCCAACAATGTCTCCTTCTATTCTCATTTAGAAATATCTGAAAGTTTTGATGATACCTAGAATGGAAAAAATTCAGTCTTACTGACTACAGATTAGAAAATTTAAAAGGAAATGAACTACAGTTTCAAGGAAATTTATGAAGAAAGTTATGCAGCAGCCGTAATTCCATTTCATGTGACTTTTTAAACCTTGAAATGTCACAAATCCAAAAACATTGAAATACTGGGAAATGGACTTCCAAAATAATTTCTTTAGTGGATATTGAAGAATATTCTATGTGACTCAAAATATTTAATTCCAGATTTTATATTTTAATCCTGTTTGTCACGTTGATGAAAAAATCTGTGACACATATAAGTAGTGCTTTTGTCTACTGCAGGGAGTACCCGTACATGTAATAACTGGATGATTTCTGCCGCCCTGACTTAGGCCACCTCGTACCTTTTCCTTTGCGTAGCTTCGTAAGAATCAGCAGGGCTGCTCACAGACCAAAACAGACCCTATGGACAAGAATGGCAAAAGCTGCCTCTGTAGAAATGAAGTCACAATTAAAGATCCTAACCCCTAAGAGAGATGCTGACAACAAGGTCAGCGTTCTAATCATGAAGGGTGCATCGAATCCTGGTGTGACTCGCTTCCCCTTCCTATGCCAGGTCTCTAGTGAGGGTTTCTGGTACTGCTGCTGTGTTAAGCAATGTCGTGCAAAGAATCTATCAGCTAGAAGCGGAGACACCAGAAACAAGAAGCGTTTATGCTGTAGAAGTTCTTGAAGCAGAAACAACACAGCTAGTCCTCGACATGAGCACTCAGCCCAAACTTTCAGTTCACTTTTCACAGACATGCAAGTGAATCTCCTTTTGCTGGATGCTTGTAGGAAGCAAACCTAAGTGGCGGCATCGTGTTTGTTTTATAATGCACATTTATTCCTATACAAATGGAGACTCACAGTGAGGAGAGGTATCCTCTTCCATCTCTATTGTAGGGACTATTGCTGCCGACGACTTCCAGGGTGCACCTCTGAAATGTTACTAGATAGTTGACATTGTAAACTGCAGAGTTTTATGAAGTGGTCAAAAGAGAAATATGCAAAAATGCCAATATATCTTATGCAAAATTATCACTGAAGGATTAAAGTGCAGACATAACTGTTTTATTTTGAATATCTCTTTCCGTGATGTTTCTTTGTTGGCTAATCCTTTGCATTTTTGTGGTTTTAAGACATGATGAAATTTGTCGATAAGAAGTAAGTTCTCTTTTGCCTTCCAATAATTAGCACATTGGATAAAGTTTTGGAAAAGAAAAGATTTTTGCTTCAGAGGGAAATTTGGAAAAGAAGAACACTTTGTAGGGGAGTGGCAGGAAGAATGTCAGCTATTCTGTTGAACTTTTATTACTTGTATGGTTTATGGCATGATATACATGCATGTAGACAGGATTTTCTGAGATGCCTATTCACTTAAAGCGCTCACAGCTTCTGAAAGTCAGGTTCCTACAGCATCCATCATTAAATGCAGTAGGTCGACCTACGTCCTCCGTTTCCATCCAAACGAAACATCACGTGCTGGGACCCAGACTCTCTGTGGGCTGCTTTACACTATTACAGATCAAGCTGGCCACACGTTGTGCTGTTGGACTCCCTGCACTCCGTTTGTCACGGGGGCTTTTGCATTTTACCAGCTCCGATAGGCCACATGAAACCTTTAAATGCAAATAACCTAACTCCAATGACATCAAAAGGAGTGACCATACATAGCCGCAAAAATATTTGGGCCCAAAATACTGATATAATAAAACGGCGAACTGGTAATATTCAGCTACCCAGGTGTGCGCTGGCACATAGGGATTCACCCAACACAGTAGTTAGCTGAAGATAGGATGTGTTGCGGATGAGTCTTAAATGGGAACGTTAGCTGGCAAGGCAAAGGAGAAAGCAGATTACACATCCTGCTCAAGTGACATAGGAAGACCACAGTCACCGTGCGTTTCTTTTGGCTCTGAGAGGCCTTATACATGCCTCACAAACTGTGACTCTCAGAGCTCCTGGAACATCCCCAAAGTGGGGTCATGGCACCTCGCCACAGTGCAGTCCTCCGGTTTTATGGTGCGTATCGTAGTTCATAATACGTATAGAAAATGGTGTTGTTTTAGAAAGTGGTATTGCAAAAGCACATAATAAAAGTCTATTTAAGTCATTTGGAGGAAATAAATAGCTTTAAAAATGAAGCAGGGGATAGCATAAAAAGAAGGCCATAAACGTGGGTTGCAGTGGAGTCCCATGAGACCGGGAAAGTACCAAAGAACTGAAACGACAGAAGCGAGGGGAGAAAACAGCCCCCGGCACGGACTGTGAAGGCGGCCTTGCTCGCTTTTCCCTCCCTACTCCTCTCTTTTCCTTCGTGTGTACAGATCCGGGGCGATGCTCAGGCTGCCTAGGATTCGGTTAACTGGGGGTGTGACTAACCTGGAAGGAAAGCTGGTTAAAGGAGGAAGACAGCGAGACGAGCCATCAGACCTTCGGCTAGCCAGGACTAGCAGGCCCTGCAGCTTGTGCAGTTTGCTGAGGGGAAATAGAAAACAACGCCTAATAGCTGCTCTGAGTCCATCCAAAGCAGAAAGGCCAAGTTTTTAAAAACTGCTGGCAAGATAAGGCCTCTGTTCCAACGGACCAACCATTAAAACAGCCGCCTTTTTTTTTTAAGAAAGAATGGTATGGGACTCAGGTATGTATCTGCTTATGTTTTAAGCTCATATGGGATGATGGCTGAGGGTGGTATGGAGAGAGATATGTTATCCAGAACCTCCTGGTTTAAACCGTAACAAAGGATTTTGTGGCTAGCTGGAGGATTTTCATTTTGATGCTTTATTTCAATCTCCATATCATTTCAGCTTCTTCAGCCCTGCACAATAGATCTTTAGTAGCCATATTTTGCACCAAGATGAGGTAGAACTTTCTTTGTCACGCAGGCCATTTGGATTGCATAGCAAAGTTACCAGACATCATATACCATGCCGTTTACCATATACCAAAATTTGGTGGCAGCAATATCTTGATCTGTACTGTATAAGGACTGAACAAAGATGCACATGTGATCACTATGAGCTGTATACACTGTAATTTCCATAGAGTGGAAGAGATGGCATATATGTGTGACATAGCATCCACAAGTTTTCTCTCAACGCTGCAGATTAATTCCTCAGAAAGGTTTTGCACATATGCAGAACTCTCACCGAGGAGCTGCTTAGTCAATCCGTTCGAGCAGAGGGGCTTCAAGGGGATTCACGATGCAAACTTCCATAGGGTGCCAATGCACACATGAAATCTGTGGCCAGCTTGGGCTTCCCAGGATGAGCGCCATGTTCTGTCCTGAAGAACAAGCAATTCCAGGTAAGGCCTCTGTGAACTGCCCCATGCAGCTTTATATGTGCATATATATATATCTCTCTTAACACACCACGTCATCTTTCTATTTGTCCTCTCTAAATTTTTATTTCTAATTCCTAAGTGTCAGTGCAATTAGTCTTACAGCTAATGCAATGAGCTAATGCTCAGTGATATGCGTAACACAGCCTTGCTTCTACGATTTATGGTGCAAATTAATGAAGTGCAAACTGGGTTAATTTAAAAGAGACAGACTCTTCTTTGATTAAGGTGCTAGCCAGGGACCCAGGGTATGTGGGTTGGTTTTCTGCTGTGTTACAGGCTTTCCAGGTGACCACAAAAGGGGGATCCTTTCTGCTCTAGTTCCTCAGTGGTGAAAAAGGGATGAGAACACTTCCCTGCCCTACAGAAACATTATGAGGGGCTTAGGCACTGTGGTAATGGATACCAAGGGTAGCTAAGATAAATAACCTGATAGTTGGTTGCAAGAAAATGATTGATGTTAGAATACTACAAATATGTTGAAAGCCTAAAATATCTTTGTGATGTCTCCCCATTTCTTGAAATGCCAATTAACATTTTTCACTCAGATACCTGATGTTTACATTGGCACATTTTTATGCTCACATGTCTTACAAAATGGATACTTGCCTGACTTTGATTTTAGATAAAAGCACTCGTCCCTCAACCTCATAGTAATTCTGAAAGATAGAAAAGTTGCTTTTATAGGAAGAAAAGCAATGAGTTTTGATCGTGTTAGTGATGAGTGACAAGTCAAAAGTTTAATAAACAGAGCACCACTACCATCCTTGGTAACACTATAGCACAAGTAGCAAATCACCATTGACTAAATTACTCCAAAGTCCCCAAACTCTCTGTGAAGAAAAATAAAGTGTTACTTCGGTTTCCTGTAATCCTTCCCCAGTAAAAACACAGGATTCCCTCAGGACAGTTAAAATCCATTACTAGTCTTCTTTATGCCTTTTTGTAACTAATTGTCTCTTCCGCGAAGGGTCTTACTTCCTTGAATCCAGAGTTAATGCAGACTCTCAGGGTGCAATGGGGCTGCAGGAGAAGTCGGCTTTTAAGCCCATCTTCTTTCGGTGTCCTCTTTTTGAGTTCCCCTGCTCCACCTCACTGGTTTCTAAGACTCCCTCAGTCCTTACCTGCGCGGTAGCCACGTGCAGGATAACGAGCTCTGAAGCATCAATTCGTACCGGTGTGGGAAGCAGCCAGGCAGGCTCAGCACCCGAAGCAGAGTGCTTAGTACCACAAGCAGCACGTAGCTGGATTTGCTAGAAGGAGTACAGTTTCATTTGCTTTCCTGGGAGCAGAGCATACACTCAGTTCATCAGAGCAAGCCTAGCTGTTTATTCTCACCCGAGGTACTGCTTTTTCCTGTGGTCGTATATCCCAACTACTTTTGTTTCCCACCTTTGTATGCCACCCTTCCCCTTTCCAGTCTGCTTGTCTTACAGCAGATCTGTAATTGTTGCAGTTTGTTCCATGTAGGGTTCTTTCCCAGTGATTTAAATACCTGATTTAGCTCAAACTGTTAAAGAAACTTCTCAAGTAATATTCTCCATTTTCCACAACTGAATGGTAAGAGTACACATTTGTAAGTCCATAAGCTGCATCTGAGCTGAATTTGAGCTCCTCGGTACACAAAAATAAATGCATTTTTTAATGACTAGGTAAGTGTATTTATGAGCATAGTTGTAGAGGCAGGTCTAAAAAAGGAGGTCCTTTGGTATTAAACTTACTTTAATGTAAGTGGCATGTGATGATACATGTGTTGAATATAGCAACTGTAACAACAGCCAAGCAATTTCATTATTGATCTGTCCCTTCCAATTCTGAACTATCTTTATTACAGGAAAGTTGTGAAATACATATCTTGCTACTTGAAATTCTTTGTTTTCCTTTTAAGAAGTGGATGAGGAAAGCTAAACAGCTCCAGGACATACAACCCTACACAAGGTGTTGGAGAGGGGGGAGGGTGGTTCAGTGATGAATGACCAGTCGTTCAATTGTTTTCTTTTCTTGCAGAAATCAGAGACAGAGTACAGTTTATCTTACCCTGACTTTTAGCAAGACCGATTGCCAGGCAAAACCCCCAGGCTGAAGTCATCCAGCCACCAAGCAGAGTGAAGAGACCATCGCAGTTACCTTTCCAGGACTCCCCCCCACCCCCAGTGCCTTTTAAAAGTCTATGGTGGTTCTTTCTGAGGTTGTAACATGAACTTTAGCTACTTTCACGCCATTTTTATGCTGAACACGATCTGGAATGATTCTCTGGGGGCCTGGATCCCCCGCTGTTGGGCTGAGACCAGCTCGCCCCCGTGCACCCCTTGCAGACGACAGGCACTGCCGCAGAATTCGCCCTCGCGCTGTGTTTAATCCCCCCCATACTGTCTTTCAGCTGCCACTGAACTTGGTTTCCTCCAGTTTGAACCTTTCAGGCCTGCACGACTATGCTGGCATCAGCCAAACCTCTCTTTCACGGCACGGGTGTGAACGGGGAGGAGAACTGTGTGCTGAGAGGATAAAATCCCTAAGTAACGGCACGTGAACTCCAAGGTGGGCTGTCATTCTCCCAGGTTTTTCCTGGACTTCCCTTCAGTTGTATTTTTCTTATCACCTTCATTCCAGCCATTTGGAACAATACTTCTGGACATGGCATCCTGAATTTATTCCATCTGCATCTGAGAGGCAACGTAGATCTTAAGTGGCCTTAATCATGCCCTGAAGGTAATAACTATAAATGGATCAGTAGCTTAAGTCAGCTCCAAAGAAACTGGGCCAGAGTGCACATTATTGAACTGTTTGATAAAATTCAGAGAAGCTCAAAAGGCAGGACAGACAGAAAGAGTTAAAAGGGAAAGATGGATGCAGTTGCAGTATCTATTACTTGCAAGTGACCGTAATGTGTTTATACAGCTCTCAGCCAGGCTAGCGGATAATTAAAGGGAAGAACTGACACTAGACACTACACCACCTTATACACTACGGCATGGGGAAAGTCACATAAGTGGGACCGTAAGAAAACAGCAGCAGATTCCCTCCTCCTTCTTTTTGCCATGCTCAATCTCTTCTCTTTTGCAGTTAGAAGGACGCCTGAATAGTCTGCATTTCTGGGAGTGAGTTAAAATATACCGCTAAAGTTAGGGTCCAAGTTGATCCTACTGCATTACAGTCAAGTATTTTGTAAATTCTGTCCACAGCGGGACAAACACCTTTGCCAGGCTCCAGTGCAGCAGGACGTGCCCTCATCAGCATAAATCCATCCATGAGCTGTTTTTACCTGCCTATTCCTATAGCTATAGGAACATAGATATACTTTTGGCTCAGACTTGCCTTTTGGTGAGATCAAGCATAGATTTGAGCCATGGATGACCAGCTTCTGGGTGGGTAGAGAAGTCTTGGCAATGATGTGATTTCTGTGCATGTTTGTGATCGGGGGAGTGATTACCTGTTCTCTGGCCATGTGAGGGGTCAGAGAAGACCATCCTCCCTCTGAACCGCCCAGACCACTTGGCCAATTTGTCAAGAATCCCACAGGATAAATAGCTGTCTCCAGAGACCTTTATAGTGACAAATCCAAATAAATCAGAGTCACTTTTACTGAGCACTTCAGCAGACAGCTCAGATTTAACGAATCAACCTCCAGACCCCCAAGGAAGATTTTCTTTCCCAAGCCCAAGGGGAGAAAATAAGTGCCAAAATTTGCTTCCAGAGTAAAACTCTATCAATCCAGCCTGTGATATTTTGGGATTGCAGTTACCAATACCACTAACAGTGTTTTAAAAAGCACTGGGAATGCAACAAAGAGGTGTCAGGATCAGCTGTATGATCAGTGTGCCCAGTGCAGAGAAAAGGAGAGGCTGCTGTGGATTTTCCTCATCAGTGACTGGGGACAGACTTTGCATTCCTTTACTAGTGCCCTTCTGCACTTTTGGCTGGAACTCCTCACCAACACAAAAAAGGAAAAAAAAAAAAAGAAAAAAATCAACTGTACTCTCCCACTCCCAAAATCATCACACAGATAAAACTTTGCAGGTTAGCCATTGTGGGTCATTCAAATAGTTTTAAGCCTTAACATCTTGATCCCCTCTAAAAACTTCCATCTCCATTTCCTTCCCCCCTTTGGGATCCATCCAGATGCCTACTCAAATACCTGCTGGCGCCAGAGGAAATTCTCCTGTAACGGATACCCTGCGATGTAAAACCAATATTTTGTTTCCAGGGTCATCCCTTTCACACTCCCACAGATCCTCTTGCTTCACCAACCTGCCGCTTGGTCAAGCCAAAACATGAGAAATTGTGAATCTGAAGGGTGGGATTTCGGAGCAGTTTAATAGGCTTGGTGATTGCTAACCCACACATTTCCTCAGCTTCCTCCTCCCGTTGTGGTAGCCTCGACCAATAATTTATGTCAGGTTAACGGGCTGCTGGGCAGATACCTCTGCTCACAGTTCAGCAAAGAGAGAGAATGAGAGTAATTTAACCCAACCCAAAGTGTTCATGACAATCAGAGTGGTGACACCTTTTTGGATAGGCTAATACCTAATACAAAGGTCTAATAAAGTTAAGAAGCGTCTTTCAGTGGTAGGGTGTAAGTGAGTGAGTGCATCAGGATCCAGTCCCAGGTAAAACGGTTAATTAAAAAGCAGTTTTCAGTATCATTCATGTGCATACAAAAAGGCAGAAACATTTCATTTGCGATGCTTCCTCATCACTTGTTTAGGGAATCGTGTTGGCAATAATAACTGGATCAGTGTTTGGAATTTGATGAGGAACTTCTTCATTCGAGGCTTTATCCCATTCTGCTTTTGGTTTTTATTTATGCTTTCTGGCTTTTCATACACTTTATGTGATAATCAGCAAGTTGTTTTCCATTAATTTATTGTAATATAGTGAGCTTTGTTAACTGTCATGTGGGACACATTGAAAATAAGCACTCTTTTAAAGTGACATTTTGGGTACTCATTTCCTCATTTAGCTGTGTGATACATAATATGGGCAATACGTCCAGGATGCTAATTTGAAGAAAACAGCTAAGATTATTTACTTATATGAAATATATAATCCCACCTTTTATATATGTTTAATGAAGCCAAGCACAAGGATAAAATAACAAGGACTCATTTCAGGTCCCTATAATTGGATTGCAGCTGAATTTTATTTAAGAAACACTGTCTTTTTAAATTTTCCTCATGAAGGAGACAAGCAGGATCGTCGACTTTTTTCTCCTTTCAGTCTTTTAAATAGAAAATAATATACCGAGAATGTCAGGAAACAAATATTCTTTTGTCCATGTTTGAAAAAAAGAATCCATGAAAGAATTTTTTACAAAATGGCTGCGTGTAAGACTTTGCTATTATGTGGGCAATTTATTGCACTAGAAATTTGTCATCCAAAATCCTGCAAAATATGCCAGAATGCTTGTTCACTTCTTAAAAAAGTCTCTTCCATTCCGACATAATATATTGCATAAAGTGCAGGAGAACAAGAGTAAAAATGTGTTTTTTTAATGATTAAGGACTGATCTTGTTCCAATTGAGTCAATGGCAAAAATCCATGGAATTGAGCTGAATATATGGGTATAGATAAGATGTTGTTTACTGTGCTCTCTTTTTTTTCCGAGAGCAAAATGTAAATGAAATATATTCCTTGCACAAATTAGATTATCCCAAGTCATCTGCTGACTCCTACTTAAAGCAGAGCACAGGGATCTCTCTATGTTCTGCAGGAGCTGCAAGCTCTTGTATCCATGCAGCCTTAAGGACACTCTTGCCACTGTGAATTGGCTGTTGCACCGAAGAAGGAATGAACACAGTCATGTAACAAAAGTTCATGAGATTTTGCATGTATACATAAATGAACGTTAGTAAGTTCTCCCAGCCCTCTTTCAGCTGTGGTTACAATTTTTTTTAAAAGCCACACATATCTTTGTGCAGAGTCTTGCCTGGTTTTAGCACAGCCATGAGCTGGGGGAGAGCAAGGTTTTCCCCCATGTGGCACACTTGAACTGGGATGTGAGCAGGGGGAACATGAGCTTCATCATTTGTGCTGCAGCTCACCCCTCAACAACTGGGTGGGCACTGGCCAAAAAAACCAGAGAGGAGAAGCAAACAGCCTTGAGCTGGGTTCTACCAGCATCAGCCAGGTAACACATGTAGTAGAGATGGATGGAGATTGTGCCAGTGGTGGAAATTACTCCTTCCAAGGAAGAAAACAGGAGCAGAGAAAGCACTGTGTCTCTGCAAGTCCTTGATTTTTCTGAAACATCTCTTTGGGATATAAAACTCCCAGTTTGCACATCTTACAGTTGAGACTCAACCAGTCCCTTGTAAGATGAAAAAGAAGAATTTGCCAAGAGAACTCTCATTTTTGTTAACAAAACCTTTGGAAGACAAACAAACAATCTGACAAACTCCACCTAATTGCTTCAGTGGCACAAAACCAGCTTGTATAGTCAGCTTGTATAATACCTTACCAGCAGAGACGGAGCTGCGTGAAAAAAATAATTACCTCTAGAAACAGGAGGTAGGGAACAGTGCTGCAAACGCTATAGAGCAATGTTATTAGGAAGTGTGAAGGAGTAGAAGGGAGTTGTTTATGATAACCTGACCAAATGATTCCTAAGTTGTTGGCTGTACAATTCATCAGCCCGTCAGGTAAAAAGTGCAAGGCAAAGTGAATCAATACGGTTGCCCCCTTCCCTCTCTGGCCCATCCTGGTGGGTGATAGAGCATAACAGTGTTGGTTTTGACATTATTAGGTTATCCTGAAAATAAATCACTTTTGAAAAGGTGAATAATTGGACAGAGCTTAGTGCTGACAAGCAAAAGGTTGGAGGCGGGGGGGACGGCGGTGAGGGGGAGAGGGCAGGGGGGCTGTGGTGTCAGAGATGCAAACCCATTCCAGGAGGCCACCAGCATGTGTGGAGCTGTATTCTGGTTTGTACTTTGGCAAATGAGTGCAGTTTTTGGTCTGATAAGTATCAAACTGCATTTATGGTTTCTGAAACTATTTTTGATCCAGCAGAGAAATGAGACATACCTTTTCATGTAATCTAAACCATGAAAGGTATACCCCTGCCCAATAAAATTAAAAGGTAGTAAATTTTGTCCCTATAAAAGGAAATCCCCACTTTTCCCAACATTTAGCTAATCTGTGGAGTTCACTGCCACAAGTGGTCATCAAGATAATATATTGTGGCTGGACTCTAGATAATTTTATGACCATCAGCAACATCTGTAACTATGCAAACGAAGATCATGATAATGGTAATCCAACCTCATATTTTACAGTATAGACTAAACCGCCTTTGAGACACAGGAAAGACTGGGTAATTGACTAGTTATCTGATAGGTGATTTTAAGCCTTCTTGTGACACCTAAGAGACAGGGCACCATTAGACACAGGGTACCAGACTATTTGCTTGTATCTACTCCCACCAAAGACCATGGCAATATTTCAAGTGTTTGATGTGAACTCAAACTTCATGTGGACATGTCTGAAGATTTGGTGCCAATAGCGGGTTGTAACTTGTCATTTTTGCCATGAAAATGTAATGAGGTCAATCTACCATTCCTGGAAAATTTTCTGAATGTGAGTTCTGTGGTTCTAGCACTGCGTTGGCATTTAAGAAATATAGGTTCACATCCTAATGCCCAGACATTTGCAATGTGATCATGAGTAAATCATGCACAGCTGCATTGCACATTAGCTTCCCCTCTCAAAAGGAGTGTAAGAATAGGTTTTCTTTCATCCAGTGTCTTTTTGTCCCATCCATTTTATCTTAGCTTATCTAGATGAGGACACTTACAGTAATTTATATGATATCTGACTCAAAGACGCAGCTTGCATCCTGAATTTCTTTGGCGTTTACGTATGCAAAACTCTCTGTTGCAATCAATGGATTTAATTTTGATCTTTGCAAGACTTTCAGAGATGTGATCAGCCTGTTTGTGGCACCAAGCTACTGTATGTCTTCACTGCTCAAGGAATACACTATGTTTGGGGATTGATTGAAGTAGCGAAAAGGATTCTGAAAATGCAGTTCCAAGTAGTGTAAAATTCCATCTCCTTCTTCCTTCTTCTTATCTTCTAGCAGGTACTTAAGGGACATTCAGAAAACTTTCTCCCAAGAGTTCCCCTCCCAAACACCCCCATAAATGTCACAGTTCCTCGCTGTCCATGCTGGTGGTGTCGAGATGGGAACACAAGGGGCAGAATAACAGGGGTTGTCAGGGAGCTGGGTGAAACATCCTTGTCTTCTCCCAGCATTTTTAACAATTCTGAGCAAGTCCTTCTCATTCAGAAAATGCATGATGGGGAATTTATGACAGGAAAACACCAACAAATGAAATGGGCCATGAGCCATCAGCTTTTAAGGCTCCACAAAAGTCCAAAATGAGCCCTCCTCTGAGGGAACCCTTATAAAGCAGTGCATTTTGCAACCCTGGACATGGTTCTTCCACATACCAAACCCTGTGGTGGCAGACCCACTTGAAGAGATCCTCACCATCCTTTTTGCCTTTACAGCGTCTTCCCGTCTTCTGCCCTGCAGTGCCAGAGTTCATGGTCTGCTCTGCTGTGATGAGTCAACTGTTTGGGTGGCTATGCTCCCAACCAGATTTGTCTTAGTGCCTGCTTTCAAAACAACCGAGAAAGATGTCTCTCTTTTTGCTTTTTTTAAAAATTAGACCATTCCCCAGGTCATTCAGCCACCCCAGCCATCGAATTGTCATGATGGAGGGGAGGTAACCCCTGTCAAGCAAGGAAGGAATCCCTTAACACTTCTCTGCTTTTAAAGAATTCATGCCCTGGAAAAACACCCTCCTGTTAGATAAGGGGCAACCCAGAAAAGCCACCATCCATGAAAAGGGGGGGGATATTTCAGGCCACACTGCTATTCTAATAGAACTATTCAAATTCATTATCACTGCATGATACAATCAGTCCTATGTAGTTATCAGGATTTGGGGCTGTTTTCTTTTTCTGCCACTGACAAATAGGCCAAAGTAAACCAGATCGCTGATAAGACAGACCCCTGGGAAGATGCTCTGCCACACTTGATGCATGGATAGGGCTTTTTGTTCATCACTCAGATGATTTTGCCTTGCAGCATCTGTTTATTTTCCCTCTTCTTCCATTGCCCAAGTTTGAAAGCAGCCTGAAATAGAATAGGATTTATGCTATGATCCGCAAACCCTGAACTTTTTATTTAGGAGACTCAAAGACTATAAGGCCGAGAGAGGCCTTTGGTATCCTGTTGTCTGACCTCTGCTACAACCCAGGCCATTAGCTTTCTCTGACTTAATTCTTGTTTGGTCTATCTACTGGAAAAACATCCAGTCCTGATTTAAGAATTGTGAGTGGTGGAGAGAATTCATCACAAGTCTCCATGAACTGTTCTTATGGTCAGTTACCCCATCTGTTAGAAAATTTCCATCGTACTTCAGTTTAGATTTGCTGAGCTTCAATTCCCAGCCAGTGGCTCTCGTCCTTGCTGCGCCTTTGTAACCCTTGATTTCCATCAAAAGTCAGCTCAGAGAATGGGGCGGTAATTAGGTACATATATATAATTTAGAGATGTTTTCAGTCAGCTTGCCTCCTGAGCAGAAATGGGATCTGAACAGAGTCTTGTAAAGGTTTTCTGAGAAATAGATTGTATTTTGTTATCATTCCAAAGGCAACTGTTTACATTTGCTGTCATTTGAATTACAGGCATATAATTTTCCAATACCTGTGGAAATGTAACTCCCACAAGATACTTCTGAGGATCACTGGGTAAATTTTTAAATGAGAAATGGCCTGTCACCCAAAATTGCAGAGGACCCACATTTGCCATTGTTGTCAACTGAATTAAACCAAAATACTTTATTTGCAAAAAGAATTTAGCAAGTATGAGAGGCCAAAGTGAATTCAGATACCATACTTTTAGTGTTACGAGCTTAGGAATTACAGTTGATAAAGGGACTTGAGATCTGTTTCTGAAAAGTGCTTTCATGATATTACAAGACGTTTCTCTGGTGTGATGACCACTTTCCTAAGGATGCTCTGTCAAACACTGTCCAGACCCAGGGAAGCATGAAAAGATGTCAGGGGTAGACTGGGGTGATAAAGCACAGCCAAGTACCCACATTTGCCTTTTTAAATTGTTCTCTCTGACAATATTATGTAACTTTACCCCTTTCTAGGGGAACATCCACTGGCACTAAACCACATTTACTTCAGATGATGCTTTCTGATCCGATTACATATAATATTTTCATTTTCTGGTTACGTATAATATTTTCATTGCCTAGTTATTGTTATGCTCCCTGGCCTCTGCTCCTCAGCTGTGGATTTTGCTACTGTCGGCATCTTGTACACTAATAACTTCTCTCCTGAGCCTTGTCCCCTTTGATCAAAAATAGTCTACCCTTTTTTTTCCTGTAACCTGTGAAACCTGGCATTTATCTAGTCCTCCACAGCCTGGTGACTGAGCTGGCTAATCTCCTCTGTGGTAAGGCTCCTTTCCTTCTGTCCTCAGCTGAGGTGAAGGGAAGACCAGAAAGTTTTGAGCCTGCAGTGTGTCATTCTTGTAACAGAAACTGAACTGGCACTGAGAAGAGTTTCCTGAGTATTTCTTGAAACTTAGTTCCTTAAGAGCCTTTGGATGGGAAGATCTTGATGAATCTGAAAAAAGAGGGAATCAAAGACCAAAGACCAGGAGAAAGAACAAAGCATATGTGCTTGATCCCCGAACTGTTTTCTGCTGTAGGCACTGGTACACTTTCCACTGTGAGAAGCAGGTCTGGAAATTGAAGACAGGTTTTGAAAAAACTTTGTGGAAGAGTAGCAGTAGTGAGAGCATTTAAACAGTGAAACATTGCTCCATAACTCTTTATGGCACTACCTCTTCTCCTGGTCTATTTTCCTGATCGAAAAAGCCAGTCTTGTGAGGGCCAGAGTGGGGACAAAAGAGCTGTCAGGGATCTGTTGCCTTGTCCTGGTTGCTAGACCTCGGGGGAGTTAGCGTGCAGGGGAGCTAGGATGTTTCGTAACAGATGCCGGAGTAGGCATTCAGACCTCTTTACTCCCATGCAGAGCTGTCCCCAGGCAGGAGGAGCTGCTTTACGCATTTCTCTTTCGTTGCTTAGTCATGATAGCTCATGGGGCCAGGACAGACTGTGAGTTGGATCCAGGAAGTTTTCCCCTGTGGATTATGCCACAAGTCAGTGAAGAATTGGCAAGGCATGAGAAAATGCCCTGTGCCATGTGTCCTCTCCCACGCAGAGCAAGGAGAGTAGCTAGTCTAGGAGGGAGCTGTGCTGGGTTGATGCCAACTGGGAGTTTTCCTTTGCGAATGATGAATTCTCAGTAGCTATTTAAGATCAGCTCAGATGGGGGGCAGGAAGGGGAGAACCTGGCCCATAGGTGGATCATGCTGACACTTCCATGAAGATAAACTGGCTACACCAGAGCCAATCCACCAGCATAACTGAGCAGACAGCTTGATGAAAAGGACTAAGTCTGCACCCAAGGGAAGACAGCAGTGAAAAGCTTATTGTCACCTTTGGGACTCAAATATAGTCCTACCACTCTAGCCACTAGCACAGTTTTTTCTTTCGGTGCCCTTTGACAACAGCTTCGTGTTGGTGATGGAGAACACTTAAATAAAAAGCAAATATATTTGCATTGAAACCCTGTAGATGTTCCAGCTAGTGATGCTAGAACATTCATTGAGAAAAGTTGTGTGGCCATCCATGTGACGGAGATGCAAGGACAACTTACTTTTTAAAGTTACAGTGGGATGGTTTGGGTTTTTTTTTGTCAATCAAGTTGATGCAGTGGGAATTAATACTACATGCGAATGAACAATAATAATTATTATGCTCTGCAGTTAGAAGTTCCAGTGTTTTTTGTTTATTTAATAATTTTCTGGAATAGTTCACAGACATTGGCTCCCATTGTCCAAATATTTCATTTAGATTCAACTTTATAGCTGTCCTGAAATGTAACTGGTCATCTGGCCGAAACCAGAAGGCAGCCAATTAAATTCACAGGAAAACATTAATCTGAGCTGAAGAATTCAGAGCACATGTGTGCAATCATTCCTCCTTTTACGTATGCTTTCTGTTCTTCCCCTGCTCCTGCTCCCCCAGCTCCCGCCCCCCGCCTCTTGTTTCACCGATCGAAGGAGAACGTGCCAACTCTAACAGCACTGTCCGAGGGAAAGGAAAATTAACACCAGCTTTGCTTTTGTGCATTCAGGACCCAGTCCAAGAAGGCCACTAGAGTGTATGTGAGTTTTTCTCCCGTTTTTACCAGGCCTGGGATCTGGCCCAAGCCTTGTATTGCTAATGTGTATCAGTGCAGGGTGTGAGGAGGAGGAGGCAGGAGGCAGGCTGTGGGTGGCAATGAATGAGCCGTGGGCTGGAAGGGAGGAACGAAATGGAGAGGGAGGCTCGCAGGAACTGGGGAGGAGGAGATGGGAAGTTGGGCAAGCTGGGAGCAGGAGCAGAGGTCTGGGACAATGAGGACATACTCTCTCTTGTGCTGGGAGCTGAGGCTGGTCTCCTTACTCCTCTGCTGTCAGTAAACATCTGTGAACACCCACTGGAAATGTGTATTTCTTGTCTCCTTTCTCCCTTCTGTTTCATTCTGCAAAAAGTGTCCCAGCTCTGCTGTGAACTTCAGCCAGGGAGAAATGTGAGGTGGCTGCAAGGGGGTCATGCTCTTCCACCAAGCCAGTCTGGGGTCACCCTGCTTCCACCTTCTGGCATCTTGTGACAAAAAGGGAGGTGATGTTTTTCCAAGGAAGGGATTGCATCAAAAACCAAACAGACTTATGTCAAAAGGGCATCCAGGTGACAAAGTTAAGCATTTACCATCCAGGAAATACCATAAGGGGTGATGCTTGCACTCTCACGTTGAATGATAGCTGTGCAGCAGAAGACAGGACTACTACTACAGGACTACTGCTTTAGGTGTAGCAGAAGATGGTAAATGGGTGGTAAATAAGGTGGAAGAAGATTAATGTGCCTAGTTAATGTTCATGGTAAAAACGATTTCACCATTGCCTGTGCCACAATGCTCCTAAGTAATGCTTGATCCTAGGTTTCCAAAGTCAAGAATCTAGCAGTTAAATAAATAATTGTGTATTCCCCCATTTGCTGGGGTGCCACACATGGTTCCTAGGCTGGACTTGCACAAGCGCACAGGTCTCAGCAAGAGTCTTGGCGTGATTTGAGCTTAAGTGGCATTATAAAATTTATTAAATTATCTTTTAAATTATCTCTTAAATTGGAGAATCAGATCCTGGCTGTTGCAAGGCCTGCCACTCTCTGGGCGTTCAGTTTCTCATCTTTAACTGTGAATAGTTACATTGCCAACTTATGGGTGATGAGTTTCACAGTATGATGTTTCAGTGTCTGTCAGGGTTAGAAGTGATCTGTACATGCATGGAAAGCTGTTTGAGTGGAACACGGTGCACAGATTTTTATACACATATATATCTGTGTATATATATGCATATGCCACATACAGTATTCATGAACGCTGGAAGAGAGATAATAGAAAAGCTATAATATCCCATCTATAAGGGTCTATGTGAAATAAGGGACTGTCTTAATAATACCATGGTTACATTTGGCACTTTTTATCATACTTACTGATGGACACAAAGAAATAAGGTTGCATGGGGAAATACATTATCTTCTCAACACCAGAGGGAGCCCATCTGGGATATCATCCACTTGTTGGCAAAAGGAGCGTGTTTTATTCTGGATATATCCTCCTTTCCCTCTCTCTCTGTCTCACATTTGTGTGCATGCACACATGCACGTGCACACACGCACACACACACGCACACCGAGGTTATATAAATCACCACAGATCCACACCACTTATGCGTGCGTGTGTGTGTATAACCAAAGTTCCACGATGTAGTTTGCTTTATGCTTTTTGTTTTGATTTGGTTCTTTAATTCATAATGCAGTTGAGATCTCAGATACAAATACTAAGTAGTTTTTTGGCTTGATGTCATACAAAGTTTTAACACAATGCTTTTGCTTATGGCCTCCGGCCAATGTGTATGCCTTGCACGTCATTTGTGGATGCTCTCAGGAAAGAATGTGCAGAATTGCATTTCTTTTTTGGCATTATGGGTTGTATGAAAGCTACTTTAATGCTTATTCTAGGCCAGATATTAAAAAAAATGTAATACCACTTGAATTTTATAAACAAAAGTTTAAACAGGGCTGGTTTATGTTATTGTTACTTAAATTTTACCATGAAGAGGCAATATACTGACTATCAGAAGTCAAACTCAGCTTTTGCTTCCTAGCAAATATGTAAGTTACAGGTATGTTGAAAGCTTTTCTTACTGTTGAGCCCAGCTGTTTCTGACAGAAAACACACAAGTTACAGCGTGCAACTCTCCTTTAGTTAGACGATTTGTCGCTGGTTTCAAAGGAAGCAGAATGAAGTACAAATGCGGAGGACTACTCATAGGGCAAAATCTACCTAGACTGTAAGTATGCATTTTGGGGACATGGGCTTAATTTTCACTCTATAAATGTGAAATGCCCATCAGTAAAAGCTTTCTGACTGGTGCGCTTTTCAGTATCACATGAAAAATACGGTTTTAGCAACTACATGCAACATTGAACGTTTCAGCGGTTCAAAAGGGAGATGGCTGGAGGAGTAAATTGGCTTGGCTGCCTGGAGTGTAAAACAAAGTTGATCTATGTTCAACACCTGACAACTAGTGTTTAGGAGCTGAGATGTGGACCTCAGTCTGGACATACCTTCTCCATTTCAGAAGCTTTCCCCAAACTGCATGGCAGCTGCTGACCTGTTCCTGCAGTTCTAGTTCCTGTGGCAACGGGTGGCACCATGAGTGCAATCATTTCTGAGAAACATCACAGCAGATGCTAGAAACGGAGGGAATTTTGGCGTGAAAAGAGTAAATGTTCGACCAATCAGCCCTCACAGGTTTGTCCTGGCAATCTCTTGCCTGGAAAGAAGGGAGAAAATAAATTGCTCAGGATCTTTGGATTAAAGCTCTGTGATGCCCCTCTATTCACAACCCAAAGTGAGCAGCACCTTCTCATCTTTGGGTTTTGGCTTGCTCAAGGAGCATTGCTGTAAAATATAACAGACAGGGACTGCTCTAATTTACAGCTGTCTGCAGGCTTAGCAACCAGCAGGCAGGACTGCTAGCTTTCCCATATGTGTTTCTTCCTCCTTCCAGTCCAGCCCTTGGCAGAAACTAAGGCTTAAATGAAAGAAAGGGAATGGCTTGAGGTGATCCTATTCAGAGCCAGTTTGTTTCCCCTCAAGCAGCCTCGGGAGCCCACAGCAGAAAGGAAGGCTAATAACAGTACCAACTTGGTCTGGTGACATTGATGCAATAAATACCTGCAAAATTGCAATAAATATTGAGACCTGGGGAATACAGTGAGTGAGGTTCTAGAAAATGAAGAGTCCTTTGGACATAAGGAGTGATGATAAGCACTGGAATAGTGTGGGCCATTTGTTTTGGAGAGGAACAGATCATGTACTAAAATATCTATTAAACATAAGCTCTAACAACAGCTTTAAAATGCTGCCTATTCAATTGATTTTGAAGTGACTTTCAAGTGTGAACATAATTAGTTTTGTAAGAAGAGAAAATGAGGTAAGCAAACACCTTGCTTAAGTACAACCTTCAAGGACTATGGGGCTGGCTAGCTCTGCTAACTCAAGGTTATCAATTTAGAAACAAATACTGGCTTCTTTACATTTTCCTGTGAACAGGTGAAAAAAATCAGCTAGAATGACATCATGTATACGTTAAGTCAGAGCACAATGTGTGTGGTTATACCAGTTTGAAGAAATGATTGGAATATTCCTGCGTAGTGTGAAAAGGACCAAGAACTCATTTTTTACCATAAAACATTCCTGAATCCAGGAACTTCAGTTTTGATTGCTTCAGGTAAGGTATTTTTATTATAATTGAGTGTGAAGATTGCTAAAAGAAATCTTATGGGAATGCTTGTTATTGTCTGATCATCTAAGTACTTTTAATCAATGAGGTTTGGAGTGAAATGAACAGCTAGACATATAGGTGCTTCCTCTGAATTTCCAGGCTGGATATGCCTGACATTTTGTAGAATATTACTACCTTGATTTTTTCACTATTTGATAGTTTTACAGTTTCCTAGCTTCCTGTCCTCCAGACTTCTTTTCTAAGCAGCTATAGCTGCTGTTTACCTCTGCACTAGCTTCTATGACGAAACAGCTTAAAATCTCTCTATTGAATGCAATGCTAAACACTTTGCAATTTCTTTTAAGAAAAGAGGAGACTTCCATCAAAAGATGACTGGGGGATCCTCATCAGTGATGGTTTTTAAGGATCTGTTGAACAGGCAAGTGTCCGGAACAAAGCAGATGTAATTGAACCTGTACTTAGGCAGGGGAGTGTTGCAGATGATCTCTGATCATCAAGATCTTTTGACTCTTGAAACACTTAATATTCCAAAATATAAATAAAGAGTTAAATTCCATATTTTTATTTTAAAAGTATCATAATTTCTAAAGTTTGGAAGTGTAGCTAAAAGTCTGTTTGGAGATGTATGATTCTGCTACATTGCATGGTTTCTTGTTTTTTTTGGAATAGCTGCTGAAGAAAATTTTTCATTTGATGTTTTTGTATAATGATGCTGTTGCCACCTTCATTAAATCTTCTGGCACTTTGCCAAAAAATTAACCTTTGGTAATCGAACAGAAAATAGCAGAGGTCTTGCTCTCACTCGGGCTTTGCTGCTCCTTATCAGGTGCTTGCAAGATGGACAGCACGGCAACACAGTCTGAGACGGTTTGGAAGCCTCTCAATTGTGGGTACAGAAACAGTGTTAAAACACAACTTTAAAGATTTTTATGTACCACAATAGCAATCGAGCACATAAACAGCCTTCAGGACGTTGCGTGAGAGTTCAAGTCTTATCAAATCAGAGCAGGCCAGCGAGAGAGGATGCACTGGCCATTAGCAAAAGGGAGTTAACAAGTGATGAAGTCAGGAATGTGCTGATGTCTTTAAGCTGCATGAGGGGGATAAAGTGTGGGAAGTCACAGCTCTATAGAGATGAAGCCACTGTTGGGTTAATTAATTGGGGTGGGATGTCTGCACGTTGAGGGGAGGAAAGGAGCTTCATTTGGTACATGTCTAAGTTTCGAGCAGCAGCTACAAAGGATTGGGGAGCTAGGGGAAGGACAGAAGAAGTGTTGGGTACAGCTCAAACTGGCAGGGAGCCAGAGGAACTTGTCAGATATTTGTGAAAATAGGCTGCAGCTGCTAGGGCGAGGAGTGCTTCACTGTGTAAGCAGCATGCTGGGCCTGAGTGGGACCCCGCACTGATGGTCCCCACAATTTCTGACAGGGCTCTGGTCAGATCTGACAGGCACAGTTCAGATGTCACACGTGGGACCTGGTTTTGACAACATGAAATGCCATGCAGTGGGCTTCCCACAGCGTAGCATCTCTCCCTGGCCTGACAATGCCGGGTGAAAGGACTCGGTGAGATTTCTTTTGAGGCCCTGCATACCCGTTCCTACGTGCTTGCAGAATTAGAGTAAGTCTCTTCTCCCTGACTTTTGGCTCTGCAGCAACATCCAGGTAAACTGCTTCCCATTAATGGCACAGGAAAGGAGTTAATTTCACCATAAACTCTGTGCCCTGGTACCAAGAAGGAGCAGAGATGGCTGGTTTGTTTGACCAAGAAGTGGCCATTCACCTTACACTCAAGCACAATTTTAAAAGGCTTACTTGCTTGTTCTTCTTTCGGTGCCATACTCTTTCTGCTTCCTCCTCTTCCCTTTTTCCTTTGAAAACCTTTGGAAACATTATATCGATAAACTTTATCCCAGAGATTAATTTTCTGGATAACTTCGGAGAGGGAAAAGAGAGTATTTTCAAAACCAATTTCTCTGAAAATCTGATTGCCTAAACATGTATTTCAAAACTAACCTGTCCACAGGGTTGCTTGGATTAACAATCCTAAATGTATCATCCACCTTCAGATTTTAGTATTTGGGGTAAAAGATAATTTGAGGAGACAAGATAAGTCACCAAGTTTTGATTCAGATTGCATAATAATATCTGGAAAGCAAAAGACTCGCAAATGGCATGACTTTGACTTTTAACAATTTTATCCTGTAATAGTTATAACTATTGATGTCCGATCTTTTGTATTTTTAGTTGCTTTAAGATGAAAATATTATTCTGAGGAAGTTCCAACATATGGCCTCAGTTAAGCACCACTAAAGGCACAAGTTTTATCCTACCTTTTCTCAAAAATGCCTGTTGGTTTTCAATTGAAAGAAGAAAGGAAAGGAAGGGTGATGGGTTGTTTTTGTCGTTTTATCCCCTAATGCAGTCCAAGATATTAAGTTAAAGTAGCATCAAGGCTTATAAAAGCTTAGGTATCTATATGCAACGTTAATTTTGTGCAAGGCTGCAAACAGCAAGTGTTCAGTACGGATGGCTCTGTCCATCCTAAGAGTTTCCATCTCTCAGTTGCCCCTGTGAGCAATTTGATAGCTACTCACCCTGTAGAGAAAGAACCAAGTGTACTGAAGGTAAAGGAAAGGATCCTTTTTTCCTGATTTAGAATAGAAAGCAAGCAGAAAATAAGTAAAAGGGACTGTTACCTTTCACTGTTATTCAGTGGTCACATATTACAGCTATTTATGAACATTTTATAATACCCTAAATATAAGTCAGGAACTTTACAGACTGTGGAGATGAGTCCTGGCACTGGAGCCTCAGCAGGGATGTGTCACGACACCTGATTTACACCAGCCAAAGGTCCCTGGTTTTGGATGAGGCTCAGATGTTTCACCTCAACTCTTTGTCAGGCCCTGAGAGTGACTTTGTACATTTATAAACTTACCTAAATGTGACTAATAGCATTTCCACATGCCCATCATTGAGCATGTTCCTTCTCTCTTTCAGACCTACTCACGGTGGAGGAGAGGAAAATACAGGAGAAGGGCTGCTTGCCTTTTTTGTCTAGCATGCTGAGGGGCATAGTCAGGAGAACGTGCCTGGAGTTCCTCTGCCCAGCTTCAGAATGGAAAATAAAGGGGGATCTGGATGCAGAAGCGTAAGAAGGTGAAATGCTTGCTTTTTTTTTTTTTTTCTTTTTTTCTTTTAAGTGTCTAGTCTCCTTGAACTGAAGGACTGATGTTTTTATCTCCATTTTTCCCTCCGCTCCATCATGCAAAGAGTTATTCCAAAATCACTTGGCAGCCGCAAGACAAGCTATTTCCTAACCCTCAAAATAACTCTGGTTTTTGAATAGTTCCCAACTCCTTAAAAATGCATCCACATGTATGTATGTTTTGCATGGGAAAGAAAACTTACAGTAGGAATAAATACTCATGGTTAATGACTTAAAATTCTGTTACAATCATAATTAAATTTGGACTGGTTCTGTGTGTAGAGTTCTAGGCATTAATCAATATGTGTTTGTGATATAAACTGTGCAACCACTAAGGGAATGGGCACTCTTAATCCCAAATTTCTGCCACTTAGACAGAGAGGGTGAGTCTGTTAGACCCCCAAGTTCAAGCAGAGATGGGAATATTTTTCCTTGCTACAGTCTGAAAAGGCCTTTTAAACACATTTGGCTGCCAGTCACATAAATAGAAAGAGCAAGGCTGACCTACACAATACAAAATGAAATCATGCGGGTGCAGTTTGCCCAGTTCTGCTTGACAGCCTTGCTTCACTAACTAACTGAGGGTCAGTGCATGTTGTTGAACACTTCTGTAACCTTTCATTTGCTCAGGACTGCCCAAGCACAGATGTGCCAGGAGGTTTCTTCCTAGCATTGGTCAATAGTAAGCTTGGTAACTTCACTTATACTGTAGTTGTATCCACTCTCTGCTACTTTCATAAAAGTGGAGACAACTTTGGTATTCATCTCTGAAAACTCACCAGGGCATTACAGCAGAAGAAATTATACTAGTGAAGTAGACCTTGGAAAAGACAAGACAAGACCTCTATAGTTGGGGAAAAGCAGGCATTAGCAAATAACGCTGTCTTTTTTTGAATCTGTATGTAGTGTTTCTTGTCTTTTCCAAATAACAAAAGCACTTCCATAGTAGAAAATGTCTCCCCGCTTCAGGGCAATAAGTGGAGAGAGTCAGTGCTAGAGAATGATGGCATGATAAAAACATTCTGAAATTGCACACTTCTCAACCATTATTGTCTGCTTCTTCTTAACCTAACTCTTTCTGCTTGAAGGCAGTCTGGGGTTTTCCAGCCTTCTCTCCCCTTCAAACTGGAGCTGTGAAAAGCTGTTGTTGCTCTTCTTCATCTGGGCTTGTACTGTCTCAGAGCTATCACCCCCTTCCCCTTTGTGAATTCTGAAGAATTTGAAGAACTCCACACTGCTCAAGAAGAGAGAAGCTTCCACATGTGTTGGGGTCCCCTTCGCAAGCACATTTTAAAATTAGCCTTGTTGCTGATTTCAGCAGATCTTCAGCATACAGATTGTTTGTTTCTAATTAGCTGCTTCCAGTTCACTGATAAATAAAATGTACTTGTGTTATGCAAATGCTAGTGACTTGCTAAGGCCAGTTCAAATTAAAAAGCAATAGAAGGTAGAGTTAACCAAGTAAAATAAAAGGCCAGGAAAAAGAGTAAGTGATAAGCAAATATTTGGCTGTGATGCATCACTGGACTGGAAAAGTTGAACCATTTGAACTCTGGAAGTCTGTTCCAACCTGGATTATCCCATGATCCTAAAAATATTTGGCTTTCTCATCCTGCAGGGTTGTCTCCAAAATAAAATGCCCATTTCATGTCTTCTTTTTCCTGTAGTTCTCAGAAGTCAGCACCTCTGCTTGCTCTTGTCTTGTCTTGCTTTCCAGCACTGCAAGTACAACAATAAAACTATTCCCCTCTCTGGACATAACTTGAGTAAGGATGGGATACTTAAGAAAGATAACAGATTTGATGAAGAAATTCAGAAACAGAAAACTGACAAATGAAATAAACAAGTTTATCTTATTTCCTGCATGGAAGCATAAAAAGGAAAATTTCAAAGGAAACAACTTTCAAGCAACAGAACATGCAAGAACATATGATTTAAATGAGTTTACGAAGTAAGATTTAAATATAGGCTTTTAAGTTGGCTGGATGATATCTGTTCAGTTCTTTAAAGGCTCTGGACCATTTTGTTCAATGACGGAAATTATTTAAGTTTATTAATAACTTTATTATGTTAGTTAAACAAATAGAAATATAACAAAATAGATAAAGAGAACAAAAAGAAAAACCCAACAACTTAAATCCATCAACACCCAGCAAAGAAACCCCAGACTATCACTCAGTCTGGGCCATTAAAACTAACATCAAAATAAACTAGGAATTAAGCAATGCAGCTATCAAATCAAGACCAGGCCAATTATCAGTTTCCCTTCTTTGAACTGTGTTCTGGTTATAATGTTCTTGGTCCTGGAACCACATCAAGCAGTGGTATTACACAACAGACACCATAAGAGTACTCTTGATGAGCAGAATTTGGTAATTTTTCTTTTGCAGAAGCTGTCTTTTCCATGGACTCCATGGACTATCAACACAAGCCATAAAACAGGTCCTATTTTGGTGTTTCTTAACTTGTGAAATATATCTTACAGACAGAGGGACAAGGAACTCAAAAGCATCATGATGAGGCATGAAAAGGCAACAGCATGTTGTGAGTCAGGGGCAGGCTGAGCTGTCTTTAGTGAATGCTTAGGATGGTTTCAAATGGAGGGACCGTTCAGCCATGGACGTAGGCTGTTTCCAGTTCCAGCTATGTTAAGGGAGATGGGATCTGCCCTTGCTGTCCTCCAGCTGCTCATCACCATTCTTCTGCTAGAAGGTATGCTTTTTTCAGGTCTTATGGTGGCCCATCTTGTGTGAGCATTTCCCATGAAATGGGCTAAGTTAGCAATGACATATATGCGAAACTACCAGTTTTATTTTGGCTGACTTAAGTAGTTCTGTGTGAGGAGAGTTCACTGGACAGCCTGCCACATCCTGTGCAGGACTGAGCACTGGTAGCAGTGGGGTGATGGCAAGGACTTGGGACTAGTATGGAACTGTCATCTGTAGGGAACAGCTGAACCTGTTCTGAGGTTGAAGGAGAAGTTTCTGTAGTATTGTCTGTTGCAATGGGGACTTTGAATGACCCTCATACAGACCTGCAGCAATTCCACAACAAAAATTAAAGTATTTAAAAAGACTGGGAGATTTCCCAGCTAGAGATAAATCAAGAGCTAAAAAGAAATCCAGAAGACAAAACAAAAAGGAAGGAAAAATATGCCGTTCATGAACTCTAGTTTTCACAGCAGTTGAGATTCTCTTAAAATATATCTTGGAGCTCTGTTCGAAAAAGAAACAACGCTGGCAAGTTCCTTCTACTAATGGACCCACCACAAGTGAAGAAAGATTGGGCAGCTGTTGGCATAGTCTCTTTAGTGACAGCTTGAATTTCTTTTCCCGAGGAGGCTCATGGAGAAATTGAGTGACAGCAGTGTTCCTCAGCTAAGGGGCTTCTTAGCCTTTCCCTGGTCTCTTACAAACAGCTCTCAGTGTGCTTGGTCAGATCTTCCTCCAGACCTATGGACAAATCCATTCCAGTGGGACAACGCAGGAGCTATGCAACTTTATCTACTTGGGTTCAAATGTGGTTTCCTTGGTTATTGCCTATTTTCGGCAAATTCTGACTGAACCAAAACTTTGGAAGATTTTCTCTCCTTATATCAGAGCATATATATCTGTGATCTTCCCCTGCAAATAGCAAAAATGTAGACACTGAACACCCGCATTCCTGAAGGAGCCAAGATGGTTTTATCTGAGTGACAAGGTCCAGGGATGATAGTACGTTGCCAGGTTATTTAAGGTCCAGTTCACATATGCAATTAAAAAGAGGGCTTTTGTCAACAACTGACCACTTAACGTTCATTTATCAGCGGAGATAAAAGTTAGCAAACCAGAGAGCTGACAATCATCTTTCCATTTGGAAGGCAGCATTGCATCGGACAGATGATCTTCTGCAGTCTCTCTCAGTACAGAAATGCTACTTCAAAATTTCTAAAATGAAATGCAGTTAAGAAGTAAATTTATCTCACCCTGGTGTATTATTGCTCTCACCATGTATGATGTTCATTTCCTCTCCTGGAATCTTGATGTGCAGGCGCAGGTTACACAGCCCTGGCTTCTGTGAACCCATTGGCTTCACTTAGGATACACATCTTCATTTTCAACAATGTTGTCATGTTCCTTCCTAATCCAGGCCACTGTGTCTGCTTACTAACTAATAGGAGGTATTTCCTCAGGACAGTTCTTGTCTTCATTAATATGTTTGCTGGTTTATCTCAGACCTGCCAAAATAAAGAATGCAAAATAAATTTCAGAATAAAAGCCCTGGACTTTTTAAAACTTCATCCTTATAATGAATAAGTAACGTCTAGGGTTTTGACCTCTTACGTTCTCTTTTGGAAGCACAGTTTGAACATGCCAAGAACCGGAAACAAAGCATTCGTTAACTAATGAAGATTTAGTAACTTCAGACCATGAATGAGCTCAAAATATTACTTACCCCTTTGCCCCTCTTGTGCCTGTCTTCCCCTCCAGATGACATGCTTCTGTTGTGTGCCCAACAACTGAACGGGTCAGGCCAAAATTTATCCCTTAGCAATCTCAATGAAGGGTCCACTGCAAAGACCCATGTGTATAATGTGATAGACAGCATTTAATATTTCAAACACTAAAGCTGGTACAGTCACACCATGTGATAAAAAAGCACTGTTAAAATAAACTAAAAACCGTCAATGGGAAAACTGATAATAAATGGGACATATGGAGTTTTAATGAGAAAATTTTAAATTAAGCTGTGACAGCTTAGTCCTGTAGTCCTTTTCTAAAAGGCACTCCTCTCACAGCCAACGGAAATGTTACCTGATGGTGGACTGTGCACTCCAGTATGACATCAGCAGCATTCTTGTTATTTATAGTCCTGTAAATTATGGATATGCGGCCATTTATCTTTCCTGGAGCAGATTCAAACCTGGCGTAAGCTCGCTAGGCTTGCAGCTGGGTAGACTTGGCCCTTTTTCTCTTACACAGATCCTACTCCAGAAAAACACTTAACTCTTAAGGATGAGAATAATCTGATTATTTTTGCTGGAACATATGCATTTGAATTTAGGCATGTATTAGACTTAAAGGGCCCCTGACAAAAATGTAATCATTCAGTTTACTCTTACTGATAAACAAAAATGTAATTATTCCTATTTACATCTGAAACTTTCAGCTTTGTATCCAACAATTTTCCTTCTGCTTCACACTGATACTAGCACACAAGAGCAGCTAGATGTCTCACTAGAACAAACTCTGATAAACTTTTCCTTTCCCAACTAAGATCAGTTAGAGAATCTTTGTTACTAACTATATTTTTCCTCAATTCACAGCTTCAAGCTTCAGAACACCAAAAAAAAAAAAAAAAGAGAGCTTGTTGGCTAGAGTGGCAAATAAGTGGTGCTGCCTCACTTAAATGTGGATTGTTCTGAAAACAAATACATAGGGAAAAATCACCTATTGTCATGTGGACTGTTAGACTGCTTCAGTCCATTCTGTACAGCATATAACACAAGGAAGTGAAAATTTCTCTGAAATGAGAGCAGTTACTATTTTATGTGAACATCCGTGCACTCATGATTGTTCTCAGAAATCTTCACCAAAAGAGGATCGAAGCATTCCCTTTCTATTGACTGAAATCAGTACTGCATCAGGTTTTAAACAATACGTGCAATTATGTTACTTCTTTACAAGCTAGCCAGATTGATCTTACTGACCCTTAAGAAAAAAATACATGAGCATTAAACAACCTAACAACCTTGGGAAGTGGTTTCACCCCTGGAGAGTCATGCTTTAGAATGGATAATGAATAAAGAGCTTATCAGAATCTTTGTAACATATTAGAAACATTCTCCAGAATACCTATAAAATTCATTAGAGACTAATGACCTGCACTGAAGCCTGATAAGACAGAAGCTCAGGAAAGAGTTGAGAAAAACATGATCCATCAGAGTCATGGAAGTCAAGGGTTTGGAGTAGAAGAGTACTAAGTATATAGATAGGGAGCATTTCTATTTAGAAAGAATAGTGAAAGGGAAAAAAAAAAGTTTTCTCATGGGGTACCGAAAAAATCTTAGAATTCCTAATGCTGCAAATATCCAAGGTGAGAGCTTCAGCACCAAATTGTATAGTCTGTAGGCTATGTATATGTTGCTAAGTAAAAGAGAGTCAGGAATCCAAGCAGTATGCATAAACTCATGCCTGCCCTGCTCAGGGCTCACTTGCTCTGGATTAGGCAGACCACATCCGCATGACATAACAGTTCTATGGGTCCCCTATGGCCTTAAAATACAAATGTCCTTTTGTATATGCTTTTTCATTTCAAGAGTCCAAAATGTTGCGATGGCCACCTGACTGGTGGTTTAGAGCATGAAAGGGAGGGCAGGTGTGGTATATCCGGAGGCATTTAGGAGTTGTCCCTGGAGTGAAGAGCTGACACAACTGTACCAGGGCACAGCCCTGGAGAAATCTCGCTTGGAACCATCTAAAACCAAAATTAGGGATTGAGCAAGCAATTAAAGTGTGTAGATGACCAGGGGCCTGACCTGACCTTATCTCCCTGCCATTGATTACTTCATAGCCTAGTCAGCCTCTCAGAGACCATTCAGAGCTGAAGTGGCCTATAAGCCTAAATCCATAACTGAGCAGTAGGAAAGAAGTCTGGTGGGTTTCCCTTTTTTTGTAGCATAATGATGCCACTGTAGAAATGGAACATGAGCATTCGTCAGCCAGTGTGGACACAAGTGGGGTTGTGCTGATAGGAATGCAGCCTTTTTGCACTGGAAGGTGTGGATCTAAACCTTAGGCAGAGGGTCAAGGCAGAGGGCAAGACTACATAATCTATAAAGTTTCCTTAAAATAAAGGAACAGAGGTGGTTCATAGGTCTTGGGCTGGCCCGCTTTAAAGGAATTCACTGCATCTCTGTGGTGTCAATGGAAGAAGGTAGGTTTATTAGCATTGGTAATAGAAGTGTATGTCTGGAAGTGGATGGAAATGCCAGGAATGAAAGCTTGTAATTGTAAAATGCATGAAAATGCAGAAACTGTGAAGAGATCATTAAAAGCACAAAGTACTCATGTTTATATATAACTGTGAAATATACATTAAAAATGCCTAATTAATAGCATTTAAGAGGACAAACTGCAAAATGAAGAGTAATTTTTCTACCCCACTTTTAAATTAGGAAGAAAATACAGCTCAGAATCATTAGTAGTTATCTGAGTTGCTGTATTTTGTAGGGAATTACTAGCTGTGCTAACTAGATGGCATCGCCTTATATGCTTTGAGGTCTCCAAGCTTTGAAGATACATTTAACTTACAAATTACTCTTTTCCAATGTAACAACTATTTTGGTTAGTGTTAATGAAAGCTGTTCTTATTGCAAGCTATCTCTAGAACTGGGTTTTTGATACCAATGCCAAACTTCACAATACAGGTAGTGAAAACACAAGCTTGGCACCATTAAGAAGCAATGAAATTACACAAAACTGAGATCCAGATGCACTTTCAAAGCTAAGTGGGGGTCATGGTTTTGGAAAAATGAAACTAAACACACCCTCAACTAATCAAGTTTTTAATTACACCCAGTTCCCCCTGCTCTTTCCCATGTTTCTACCAGTGGTGCTGACTAAACATAGAGGTGCACTGACTTCCCTCTGAGATTCGTGTCCATCAGCAGTGTCAGTCCAAATGGTCAAATTTTATTTCTGAGTTTCCCATTTTCCTTGCAGAGGGTGACTGAGCCCTTCAGATATTAATGAATTTCTTAATTTCTACAGGTAATTTTTTTCCCCCTAAGTAGAACCTTCTCTGCAGAAAATACCAATTTTAAGAAGCTGCCATCTACTCCTGAAATAGGAGGGGTCATTATCAGTGTATACAGCAAATGAGAATACCCTGCAGGAGCTGTGACATCAAGAGATTTCAAGTTGGTGTAATAGAGGCTGTAGCTGCAGGTACACCAAACCAAAATAAGCCAGAACTACCACACAAGTCCAGCAGTCCTGTGCTGTCCTGCCCCTGCTGCTTGATTTAAAAAAAAAAAAAAAAAAAAGTTTTAATTTTGGTTAGATTTCTGTTGCATCTTTGTTACAAAAAGTGAAGTTGTTCTTGGGGCATGAAGATGTAGAACAGGACTGTTTTATTTTCAGCTGTGACCTCAGCTAATGTTGGCTCAAAATGTTAAAGTGAATGTAAAACAAAGGCCTCAGTACAGGTTTTAGCCTGATCTATTAGAAACTGAATCCATATATGCCTGAGTATAATGGGAGTTCAAAACATTCACTTTTCCCAGTTGGGCTCTTTTTTCCCCCTTTCCTGTCACAAATACATTCACTAAATGAAAGGGCACACTTACACTGCCAATTTTCACAGTTATGATTAAATTTTCACACAGCCTCCCAGTGGAAATCCAAGACCCGTTTCTGAGGATGTGAAGTAAACAATGTTTGCCCAGATGTGTTGCAAAGGTAAGTAAGTGGTTAATGCAGTAAAGCAATGACTTTGGGGTCTGAATTAATTTTTACCTTCTCCGCAAAATCTGTAATACAGTACAGGCACTACCAGTAAGTGCAGAGGTGCCTTTGATAAGATCTGTGATGCAGTGGTGTTTTTTTAAGGGAAAAATAAGACATGAATAGGAATTCTTGACAACCAGTATTTGAAGAGGTGGCCAATTTTTATGCAGTAAAGTTCTCTAACATGTCACATGCTATTTCATTTATTTCATCAGCTTGAGGAAAGCTATTTGGCTAAATTCATACCTGTAACATAAATTCTAGCTATGACATCAAGAAAGATATTGGCTCATTGATTTTATATTCCTTAGGCTGCTCAGGTTTTGGCTTGGAAAATATGTTTTCTGATGTTGAAAGAAACAAAATACAAGTTTCAAATCCTAACTGTCTGATTTTCCTTTTGGCATAAACAATGCTAAGAAAAAGACAAGCCGTGTGAATGACTTTCTTAAGTTGAAATAAGTTCCTTGTGTGAATCCCTATCTACTAACACAAATGGTAAGAACCGCTTGACTAGAAGAGAACTAAAATTTACTCCTGACCTTTTTAGGTTATTATTACTATAAATAGATCAAATGTGACCTTTTTTATGTTTTAATCATCAGGACTGTGGTTTTTGAATCTGCTTTGTGTTCGGATGCCTGGAAGAGTCTGAATCCTGCTAAAACTTCATGGCCCCATGCATGCTGATAGCAAAGGCCAGGATCTTGGTCCCTGGGTTCAATTTGTGTAGCAGCTTATCCCACATGCAGCTGCACTGACACCAGCAGTACGGGTTGCAAAACCTCATCCAAATGAGATTTCTGGATATTTTGTGGAAATTAATTATTGCGATGCTCCTGATTCTTCCATTGTTTTCAGTTTTCAATAGTTACTATTGTGCTCATTTCACTCAAAAAATCTGTGTTCTGGAATTCTGTTTTATGTATTTGA